>NC_017851.1:200103-443810 GCF_000002495.2 Pyricularia oryzae 70-15 | reverse complement strand
ACAGCGGAGCTGTCGGTCGTTTGTAGCCATGGAGACGAAGTTCCCAACAAGTGTGGGCTCGACGGCACAGGCGGGTGGTTGTTGTCGATAGCCAGCCGGGTTATCCTTGCCACGGGTAAGCGGGGAGGAGGTGGAGGGAGCAGGATTCGAACCTACGTTACTCAAGTAACAGCCATGGCGCTTAACCACTGCGCCATTCCCCCCGGGGTCGCGTCAGTGAACAAACCTGTAAGCAGGGCCGGGCACGAACCCGGTCAGGCTCGATTCGCTTCTATGCCCTTGTTTTCCGCTGTGTAAATAGAGAAAATAGAAAGCGCGCCGAGATACCCCTCGGGAGGTTGCTAACGGCCGGCTAATGAGCCGGGCCGAGCCCGGCGTTAAATAATACTACTACTACTACTACTACTACTACTACTAGTGCTAGCGCAAGCTGTTGATTTACACGCGAGCCTGATAGTAAACGCTGAGATAGTCTGCGACAGTCTACGGAATGGAACTCCGAGATAATCGGTTCCAGTGTACGGATGGATCGATACACAAAGGCTGGAGGAAGGTCTCGAATGTCCAGGCCAGCCTGGTCTTTGCTAGTACTAAATCTGACCCGCTGAGCAGAGCCACAATGCATGAGTCGCACGACTTGAGTGGGGAGCCCCGTAGATTTGAACACAGCACTCGGTCTGGCGGTTCCATGTTAATACAGTGGATTGCCCAGGCCTGATTGAAAAGTGCGTGAACCTCGCACTGCGTGTGGAATGATAAAGACCCGAAGGCTGTAGTCATTTACCCACTGTATCAATTTAATTTTTTGATTGTTTCGTTGTTCTTCTAGGCTGCACTCGAATCGGGGGGAGCAGAGTCGACGTCAACACAACCCCTCACTCAAGCCAAGAGCACAAATGCAACCTCGTCATGATTTACACCAATAGTCGAACACTTTTGGGACGTCTCTTCTACTTGGCAGTTTTTGGTCTCATAGTCTTGGGCTCATGTCTGGTTTACTTTCGCCCCAACTTCCCGACGGAGCCATTAAACGCGTTGCAGCCACAAGCGACAGGAGCCACCTGGGTGGACAGCAGCAGCCACCGAGTCGAGGCAGCCATACCCCCGATTGTGCACTTTGTGCAGCTGAAAAAGGACCAGGGATCCCCGCTCCACTTCACGTTCGAAGCCTTCCTGGCCCTCTATGCCGCCCACATCCACGTGCGCCCCACCGCCATCTACATCCACCACGACTTCTCGGAAGAGGAAGTCGCAAACGCCTCGGCCCACGGCTCGTCGTGGACCAAGAGGGTCCTGACCTCGCTCCCCACCGTGGTGCGGCTCAACCGCGTGACGGCGCCCACGCGCGCCAACGGCCGCGAGATCGAGGCCGTCGAGCACAGGTCCGACTTTGTGCGGCTGGAGCAGCTGCGGCGCCTCGGCGGCGGCGTCTACCTGGACTGGGACGTCGTGACGCTGCGGCCGCTGGCGAGCCTGCGGGGGGCGGGGTTCCGCGCCGTCGTGGGCCGGCAGTTTGACGCCTTTGTCAACAACGGCATCATCCTCGCGGCCGCGGACTCGGCCGTCGTGCGCATCCTGCACCGCGAGAGCCTGCGCGTCTTTGACGGCGGCTGGATCACCCACAGCGTCGACCTGCTGACCCGCGTGGCCAACGCGCTGGCCGCTGCCCCGGGGGAGGTCCTGATCATGGACTTCAAGGCCTTTTCGCCGTTTTCGTGGGAGCAGGAGAGCGTGAATCAGCTCCTGGCCCGGCACCCAGGGGAGGCCGTGCCCGCGCCGGAGGCGGGGGGTCGAAAAGAGTCGGGGGACGTCACGGCGGATGCGCTGTGGGAGGACAAGATGGCGGCGAGCGCGACCGGGGCAACCCCCAAGTGGGTGTACGACTTTAGCGACGCGGTGTTTCTGCACAAGATCTTCAACTCGGTCGATCCGCCGCCGGGCTACAATGGGGTCAATGTGCCGTACGTGCTGGCCAGAGATAGCAATTACGCGGTAGCGACTTGGGAGATTGTCAAGAAGGGGATAGAACAGGGACTGATCGACGCCCGTGATGAGACTTATTGAAATAGAATAGAAAATGTCATTTTGTTGTGTACATAGCAAGTGGGGACAGAAAATCGAGACACCAAAGCGTCCAAACAAATAGCCACCGTAATATTAAGAGCAAAAATGTTGTAAACATGTATGGGAGTGAAAAGGTTTTTCGGACATAGGTTACAGTCTCATATTCAAATTTCCTCTCAAATTGAGGAAAATGCGTGGTGGAAAAGAGGGAGTGAGGTAAAAATTCCTGCGTTGTCGTGGTATGGCCAATTTTGGTGTGTCGATTCATAGTATTTTGTTCCCCACTTGATAGGTACTATGTACATACATACCAGAGCTAGTCTAGACTAGAATAGTATGCACTGAATGAAGTTGGGACCATGCACAAAATTATCCGATTTTCTGCACTGCATGCATTGCAGCCCTTCCCAGTATTGGGCTCGGGGTTTGCGCCGATTCAAGGGTTCGCAGGTAGACCACATCAAGAAATGCCAGGGTATCCACGGCAGATCTTTATTGCGGCAGGGTTTCTTGAACCTGTCAATGTGTCACAGGGACATGAGCACGATGCCCACTCGGGAAATCTTTGTTGGAAATTTGAGCAGAGGGGAAAAAGAGGAACAAGAAAAGGGGCTCCAGTCGGCTTGGCGGGTACCAACCAATATCGTTTCGTCTAGTGGGCTGACGAATATTACGGGGCAGTCTGGACCCTTGGTGGAGGTGGGCTGGCAATACCGAATCGTCTTCTGGCTCATTCCGAGTTCGTTGCTACTGTGTCCTAGCACTGCAACGATCATAGTATTTTTGTCTCCCCTGCTATGGATGCAGGTGGGGTAGTACGATATATCTTGCACTGCCAGCAATTGACCAACAGTCTCCCTTGCGTCCTGTTGGGCTTGTTCTTTTTTTTTTTTCGTTCTGGAGATGATTTTTAATTTGCGCTGATCACTTTCGTGCGACTGTCAACAAGTTTACGCTTTATTCACTCGTTCATCCGTTGTGGCTCACATGCACGCACACACATAAGCCAGATGGACGTATGGACGGAACCCCCACGGGTGACAAAAACAAGACAGGCGCTCAACATACTCGGCTGCATCTGCGTGTTCCTGCTGCACCGAGCCGCGGGCGTCTACACTCAGTACCCGGCGCTGGTCGACCTGCTGATCAGCGTCTTTTTTGCCGAGTACTGCCGCTTCACCAACGAGGGCCGCAGGATAGCGCTCGCCAAGGCCGAAGATGCCGCCAGGGAGCAGTATCTAGATGTCGCACAGCAAGAGTCCAAGATTGGGCTCGGCCCCCCGCCGGCCGCGCACCTCAGCTGCGACGCCGTGGCCATGATTGTGGGGTGGCGCGAGGATCCGACGCTGTGGCGGAGGTGCCTGGAGAGCTACAGGAATGCAGACGGCTGGGCTTTTATGGTTGTCGGGATCGATGGCGACGATGCCGAAGACGAGGAGATGATTGATATTTTTCGAGAGGTATGCGAGAGGAAGCTGCAGCCGGCAATCCCTGTCCTTTTTGTAAACTTTGATGCTGACACTTGTCATATCTTTAGATGAACCCTACTCATTCCTACGTCTTGCACATAGACGAGCCGCTGGGGGAGGTCAGCAGCAAAGTTTTGGAGGAAAAGTACGCCGAGCTTAAAAAATGGGGGCAGGTCAAGATCGACCAAGAGGACGTTCACGACATTGCCATGAGCAGATGCATGGACATTGCGCGACAGCACGTGCAAAAGATCATGCAACAAGATGGCAGCATCAAGCACCTCCTGGTTCACCAGCGCCACCTGCACAAAAAGGGCATCATGTTTACGAGCCTGGTGTTCTCCATGGTGATCGCCGAGATGAAAGGCCTCCGTTTCCTGTGGACCTCGGACTCGGACTCGTTTGTCAAGCACGACTCCGTCCAGGGCACCATCTGCACCATGGCCAGCGACCCGGGTGCCGGCGGTGCCAGCTCGGGCATGGCCATCCACAACGCCGACGAGACGTTGGTGACCAAGCTCTCGGCGTCCGTCTACTGGTGCGATCAATACCTCACACACGCGCTGCCGGCCTCGGTGGGAGTGAACGACTGCCAGAGCGGGCCCAGCTCGGCGTTTCGGATATCTGCCATTCGCCCCATCTTGGTGTCGTGGTACAACCAAAAGGTGTTTGGCAAACGAATGGTGAGTCGTCTCACATTTTTTTGAATTGTAGTGTTTGGCGGCGGAGAGTGCTGATACGAACGTGGGGGACGGCTACAGATTGTCAACGAAGACAGACACTTAACCACACTGCTGCTGAGTCAAGGTTGGCGCGTGATTTATGCTGGAGATATCATGACCGAGACGGAGAATCCGACGACTCTAGAGCGCTGGATACAGCAACAGGTACGTTTTTTTTTCTCTTGTCATGATGCATGCACTTTTTGGATCGGGTAAACTGACATTTCTCAACTTGTTTGATTCTGTACAGGTTCGATGGGCGAGAGCCCAACACATTGAAACCCTGCTCCCCATCAAGGTCTACGCCATGTCCCATCCATTCCTCTTCCTTTCGGCGCTGCGCAGGGAGCTCAACCTCCTCACAATCTTCACGCAAACATTCGCCTACCTCTTCCTGGACCGACAGCTGCTCGCCTTCAACATGCTCGATTTCTGCCTCCACATCAGCGGCAAGGCGCTGTACGGCGTGATCCGCAGCCCCGACGAGTCGCAGTCCCTCCTGTCGGCCGTGGTCTGGATCGTGCCCGGCATGATCTTCTACAACATACCGCAGCCGGCCGTGCATGCCTGGGGCCTGGCGACCCTGACGGCCGACACGTGGGGCACGTCGATGCGTTCGAGCGGCGAGCTGGCCAAGAGGGACGGGCTGAGCGAGCGCTGGTACAAGTCTGGGTTCCTGGTGGTGTGGATAGGCACCGTGGGCGCCCTTCTGGCGAAATGGGGCCTGACCCGTCTGGAGTTGCTGCCCGAGCAGAGGCTGTTGGGTATGGCAGTGACGGGATTGCTGTGTTCGTTTTTCATGTGGAGACAAGTCATTAATTATCGATAGGGGGGAGCGGTGAGGTAGAAAGAGGGAGAGGGAATGAATGGGCTGACCCGCAGATTTTTTTCCCTCCTTTGATTGCACTGCTACTGTGTTTTTTTTTGCATGACTAGCCAACGTCTACGGTGCATGAGAGCACTAATCCCACTTGTCCAAGCCTCTCAAGTCCATCGTCCCACATGTTACTACGTGGTAGTCGGTATACCAAGCCGGCATTCCCAACACGGCTCTTAAGTTTATGCGTGCGAGTGGATGAATCGACCATGCCCGATTTGGCACGTCACGATGGACCTAGGAAAAGGGGGCCTGGCAGTGATGCCACCGATCCCACTGTCGGCAGATTGACCACAACCATGTCACACGAGGTTTTGCGTGATAGGGGACCCTTGAACTCAGAATCGGCGGGCCGTATTTTTCGTACAGTACCGGCGATGGAATCTTCGGGGACCTGACGTCGCGTTCGCTTTCGAACCTGGCCAATTTTTCGCAAGGAGCCCACTTCTAACGTAAGATTGAAACAAAGAACTGGGGCCATTTATTTGCGACAAGACTTCCAGAAAAGGACTAGATAGAAACTAATGTGTGACTTGGCCAAGGCAGAAAACAACAGGAAACGTAATGGCTAACTACTATAGTATGGATTTTTAAATTCCTGTCCAGCTCGAAAAATTCTCAATAGACCCGAGGTAGTCACGGGAGCTGGATTGACTGTTGATTAGCAGCAAGTACTCGGTCCAAGATGGCGATAAACATCCGCCGGAACAACCGGATAGTACCGCCCATAATTTGCCTCCTCACATTTTGCCTGTTGTGGCAGCTTTTGGATCTCAATGCTGCGCAGGTGTTAAAGGCCAAGCAGGCGTCGTCTGCCGCCAAGCCGGCGCCCTCGAAGCAGCATCCGACAGATCCGACGTGGCCACAAGGCCAAACGCCCGGATCTGACTCGGGAACCACCACCACCACCACCACCGCAAATCTCACCAGCGACGACGTGCTGCTCATCCTCAAGACCGGCGGGACCGTGCTGTGGAGGCGGCTGCCGATCCACCTGTCGACGACGTTTGCGCCGGAGCGCATCAGGGCCAACAACTCGGTCATCTACGCCGACGTCGACGGGCAGATCGGCCGGCACGCGGTGATCGACGTGCTGGCGTCGTTCCCCACCGCGCTGCGCGAAAAGTCCCCGGCGTTTGAGACGTACCGCGAGATCCGCGACTGGCACGCGGCGAACCACTACCTGGAGCAGACGGGCCTGCCGGGAGACGTGAGCACGACCGAGGGCCCGTCGGGCGGCTGGCGGCTCGACAAGTACAAGTTCCTGCCGCTGATGCAGCGCGCCGGCCGGGACTTTGCCCAGGCCAAGTGGTACATCTACACCGAGGACGACACCTACCTCTTCCTCCCCAACGTGCTGCGCTACCTGTCGCGCTACGACCACACGCGCCCGCACTACCTGGGCGGTCTGGGCGAGATGCTGGGCGTCACCTTCGCGCACGGCGGGTCCGGGTTTGCGCTCTCGCGCGGCGCCTGGGAGCAGTCGTTCGGCAAGGGCGGGGACCTGGTGAGCAAGTACGCGACGTTTGTGACCGAGTCCTCGTTTGGCGACTACGCGCTCGGCAAGGTCCTCAACGACTACGGCGTGCAGCTGGGCGACGAGGTGACCAACGACAGGAAGGAAGGGGGCGCCTGGGGGTTCAATGGGCTCCCGCACTGGAAGAATGAGTTTTCGGCGGAGAACTGGTGCAAGCCTGTGCTCTCGTGGCATCACGTCCACAGTCGCGACATTGCCATGTACTACGAGCTCGAAAAGTCGTGGAATTTTGAGGTATGTGTGCGCTGATGTTGTGCTTTGATGTTGTGCTGCGTGTATATCCTGGAGATGCGTGCGAGGCGGGAGCTGACAATGGCCAAAAAAAAACTAAAAGAAAACACTCACCTATGGCGACTTTTACAAGCACGCCATCGCCCCCACGCTCACCAAACGCAAGTCGTGGTGGGACAACATGTCCAGGCGCCATCACCTAACCCCGCAGTCGGTCGTGACGGCAGAGATACCCAAGGACGTACGCGACAGCTCATCCTGGAAGGAGTCGTGGAAGTCGGATAAGCTGTGCGAGGCGGCCTGCACCGAGTGGAAGAGCTGCGTACAGTGGTATTATTATCAGTACGAATGCAAGCTGGATGACAGGTTTTGGCTGGGCTTTGGATACCCCGAGACGTCGAGGTATCGCAAGGAGAAGCTCGAGTCGATTAGCGGCTGGCTACCTGACAGGATCAACTCCTGGACCTGTACATGATGACATCACACACAATGAATAAGACCAAGACTTGTAATCTTTTTTAGTCGTCCCGTCATGCGGCATGCAAATTTCTGAGATCAAACGCCTACAGATTTAAAATTCGATCGACGCCGCCCCTCATCAGATCAAGAGTTCGGCAGGTCGAGCTGACCCTGAAGCGGCGTCATGGGCCGGCACGGAGCTTAAAAATGGCCGATTCCAGCCTTCATCCTTTATCTGACTCGGAATCCTGACGAAAGTCCAAGCGAAAAATGTGGTAGTATCTAACATTGCCATGCCTCGACCCCGCAGTGGGAGATCTTATTGCATGCCCTGATCGGTGCCGTTCTTCCAATAGGAAAGACTGGACAAGCCGGCGAGGAGCAAAAGAACGGGCCAGAAGGAGATAGGTAAGCGCCGAGAAATCAACCGAATTGAGGAGGTCCAATTAGGCCTTTGGACCGGACCATGGATGCACGACGACCTGCATGCAGCTTTCGGGCGATATGCAGCCTGGATTGAAGGATATAAAGGTGGTTTCTCAACGGTTTTTCGACTGCTGGTGTCGCGCATGCGAACGGGATTTTCCACAAGTGAAGCTGGGTCATCCCGAAGCCGTCACAAAGAGTCAGTTTGCATACAGATTCCAGTGCCACCCCTACAAGTAACAAAATGGAGACATTGTATCAAGGCCTAAAATCCCTTGGTGTGCAGGCGATCGTGGGGATTGCCATTGCATCCTACGCGGTCTGGACCATTGTCAGCTACCGACGATTGTCGCACATCCCCGGCCCGCGATGGACTGGCGTCAGCAACATCCCGCACAGCCTGGCATTTTTGAGCGGAGAATGCCACAAGTGGTATCATGCGGCGAGCAACAAGCATGGCAAGCATTTTTGGTTCCTTTTGAACCCAAAAACCTCGAGTGACTGTGGCCTCAAAATGAAAAATCACCATCGAGCTGACGTGCAGGCCAAACAGGGATTCTCACCCGAGTCGGCCCCAATTCCCTCATCACCTCGTCGCCGGAGCTATGGGCCCGCCTCAACGCCGTGCGTTCGCCTTATACACGCACAGAGTGGTTCTACAGAGGCTGCCGTCTCGAACCCGGTATGGATAATGTGTTCACCATGACCAACGACCAAGAGCACGAGAGACGACGCAAGCAGGTGGCGTCGGGCGTAAGATTACCGCGACACTCGCACGTAACGTCGTAAACCCCCTCCAGCTGACAGCAAGACAAAACAAAAAAAAAAAAAAACAGTACTCGGGCAAGGAAAACGCCAAGCTCGAAGCCGACATCGACGCCAACGTCTCGGCCCTGCTCTCCCTGATCCGCAGCTACTGCACCAGGCCAGGCGAGCCCTCCAAGCCCATGGACCTGGCGCAAAAGATCCCCATGTTCACGCTCGACGTCATCAGCAGCGTGGGCTTCGGCACGGCATTTGGCCTGCTGGCGGCCGACAGTGACCTGAACGGGTACATGGCGTCGGCGTCGTCGGGCCTGCGCATCAACAACGCCATCATCGCGCTGGGCTGGGCGGTGCGGCGGTTCGTCGACCTGCCCATCGTCTGCAAGCTGGGCCCGAGCGCCAAGGACAGCTACGGCTTCGGCAAGATGATCGGCACCGTGTACGAGGCGGTGGACCGCCGCGTGCGCGCCGGCGACCTGGACAAGCGCAGCGACATGCTGGCCAGCTTCATGCGACACGGGCTGCGCGGCGAGGCCCTGCGCGCCGAGACGCTGGAGCAGGTCATTGCCGGCAGCGACACCACGGCCGCCGCCATCCGCGGCATCATGCTGCTGCTGCTGACGAGCCCGCGCGTGTTTGCGAGGCTGAGGGAAGAGGTCGACGACGCGGTCCGCCGGGGCGGGGCGCCGCAGAGCCCCGAGGTCGTCGCCAAGGCGCAGGCCGATGCGCTGCCGTACCTGCAGGCGGTGATCCGCGAGGGCATGCGCGTCAAGCTGCCGGTGGTGTGCTTCTTCCCCAGGGACATTCCGGCCGGCGGCGAGACGTGGGAGGTGGACGGCGAGCAGGTGTTCATCCCGGGGGGCACAGATGTTGGGTACTCGGGCAACGCGATGCACCACGACAAGGGCATCTACGGGCAGGATGCGGCATCATTCCGGCCTGAAAGGTGGTTGGACAAGGGGGCGAACCTGCCGCTGATGACAAAGACGAACGACTTGATATTTGGGCATGGCAAGTGGCAATGCTTGGGCAAGTCGGTGGCGATGTTTGAGCTTGGCAAGGTCATCTTTGAGGTATGTTCAACTGTTTCTTCTCTTGTTTGTGGAATCGTGCAAGCACTCGTCAATGCTGATATTCACACGCACGGACAGCTGGTTCGAAATTTCGACTGGACCGTCGAAAATCCCGAAAAGGCATGGGATTTGCACAACTACAACGGCCTGATGCACATTGAGAATCTGTGGGTTCAGGTGCAGGAGCGAAGCTGAATGACGCACACACTTTTCTTGCTTTGTTTTTCTTTGCTTTCTTTTTTTTGTGGCCACATTTGTGGCTTGAAGAAATTCCAGACTTGTTGCTTTTCCTTTCCAAGTTTTCGGTTCATGTTGAGTTTTCTCCGCCATGTTGAATTCGCTTTGGATTCGAAAAGTCTGGCAAGGGCAAGACTGCAAGGCTAGCAACTCAATCTGCAAAGGAGATATCCGGCGAGATTCTAAAAAAAAAAAAAAATACAACCGGATTCACTGGTGTAACCAAACGTGGCAGCCCAAAAGGTGACACGTCAGCCGCAGCTGACTATAACAAAAAACATCATCCATCGTCAAACGACAGCGAGGTGCTCGCACATGTTGCAAATCAACGTTGCACACAAGCATCGACACTTGTAGCGGGAACTGCGGCTGGCCGCATGCTGCCAGACAGGGGTGTTAGTTATTCTTTTAGCAGCGCGCTGCCTGGCAACTGGCTCGTACGCTCGATCCTTCTTCAGCAAGATTGTGGCTGGGGGCTGGCGGAAGCCGTCCCTCTTCTAGCCCCGTTCGAAACCAGACCAATAATTTTCCATCCAACTATATGACCTTACTAGCTAGTGCTAGGGGGAGGCTGACGACAAAAGAATTTTAATACAGCGGGTAGGTAGGTGATCGATGAGATCTACCCTGGCACTGGTGTAATGGTGGCGTTCTGGCAGGCATGAAAAGAAGCTGTATATAACTCGGCCGACGATCCCCATAATTTCCCTTTGTATCACTCACAATTGGAGTCTTGTTCTCCATGCAGCCCGCGCCCCCTCCCTTGTGTCATAATTTTAGAAGCCTTATTTCCCCAGCCATGCGCGTACTTGTCTGGATCGCGGGGTTGGCGCCACTGGCCGTGGCCGTCCCCTCGAGCAGCTATCGAGTTGCTGTTGCAGCTCGTGCTGACAACACGTCTGCCTCCGTCGCCCCCAGCCAGAACGTGAGTGGCGCTGCCCCTCCAGAGCTGGTTGTGTACACGCTACCATGCGAAGACGGCAACTCCACTGCTCGCACGGCGGAAATCCGGCTCAAGCAGGCGACGCTGCTCTATGGCCCGTCGCTGCTGGGAAACGCTTCTTACTTTCCGGGGGGACCCCTCGGCGACGCCATCTCTCTGCGGGACCAGACGGTGTGGGAGGGTGCCGCGGTAGTCCAATCACTTCGTGCGTTTACAGACGCTGCCAAGGTAGCTGCCAACATCAAACAGGTAAATTAGCTTCCTCCCCCCGAGAACCTGCCAAGCTGTCAAATACGTGGCGTACTTTTTTGGTGTCTTGGGACCTGAGCTAAGATCGAGGCTGCACTATAGAATGGTGGACTGAACAGCCTTGATGATTTCAAGGTGCTGTACCAGGACGGGTGGAAGGGCTCCGTGCCTCAAGGCATCGCTCGGGGCCAATCAGAGAACTACACTTCTGATCTTCTCTTCTCCATGGAACGCTTGTCCGTCAACCCGTACATCCTCAAGCGGCTTCACCCGACCGAGGACGCGTTGCCGTTCCAGGTGGACCGGGCGACGGTCAAGCAGCTCACCAAGACGAGCCTCAAGGCGCTGCACGCCGCCGGCCGCCTCTTCGTGGCGGACCACAGCTACCAGCGCAACTACACCAGGCTTGCGAACCGGTACTCGGCGGCCTGCACGGCGCTCTTCTACCTGGACCCGCGCAGCAACCAGTTCCTGCCTCTGGCCATCAAGACCAACGTCGGCGCCGACCTGACCTACACGCCGCTCGACACGGACAACAACAACTGGCTGCTGGCCAAGATCATGTTCAACAACAACGACCTCTTCCACGGCCAAATCTTCCACGTCGCCTACCCGCACGCCATCGCCGAGATCGTCCACCTCGCCGCCCTCCGCACCATGAGCGCCCGCCACCCGGTCCTCGCCCTGATGGAGCGATTAATGTACCAAGCCTACGCGGTGCGGCCCCTCGGCGAGCGAGTTCTCTTCAACAAGGGTGGCCTGTTTGAGCAGAACTTTGCCTACCCGCAGGACATGGTCTACAAGTTCGTCGGGGACTCGTACCCCACCACGGGGAGGTGGCGCGCGGGGTACCTGGACACGGACGTCCGGGCCAGGGGGCTGGTTGATGCCGACTACGGCCCCGAGCTGCCGCACTTCCCCTTTTACGAGGACGGCTCGCGGCTGGTCGAGGTGATCCGGAGGTTTGTGCGCAGCTTCGTCGACGCGACGTACCACGAGAGCGACGAGATGGTGGCCAAGGACGCGGAGCTGCAGGCGTGGGTGGCCGAGGCCAACGGGCCGGCGGGGGTGGAGGACTTTGAGCCGGGCCCGCTGGACACGCGGGAGCGGCTGGTGGAGGTGCTGACGCACATGGCGTGGCTGACGGGGTGCGCGCACCACGTGCTCAACCAGGGCGAGCCGGTCACGGCGTCGGGGGTGCTGCCCATGCACCCGACGGCCCTGTACGCGCCGGTGCCGACGTCCAAGGCCAACACGACGGCGGACCTGCTGGGCTACCTGCCGAGCGCGCAAAAGTCGGTCGACCAGGTCACGCTGCTGGCGCGCTTCAACCGGCCAGACGTCGTGCCCACCAACCAGACGCTGAGGTACATGTTTGCCGCGCCACAGCTGCTGCTGGGCAACGGCGAGGCCTACAGGCGGGCCAACCAGAGGTTCGTCAGGGCCATGGGGAGGATCAGCGACGAGGTCAAGTAGTAGTAGTAGTAGTATTATTTAACGCCGGGCTCGGCCCGGCTCATTAGCCGGCCGTTAGCAACCTCCCGAGGGGTATCTCGGCGCGCTTTCTATTTTCTCTATTTACACAGCGGAAAACAAGGGCATAGAAGCGAATCGAGCCTGACCGGGTTCGTGCCCGGTCCTGCTTACAGGTTTGTTCACTGACGCGACCCCGTGCCTTCAGGCGCACGGAGGATTCGTCTGACGGCAGTTGACGGCTCTTCATCGAGAGGGGCCTGTGTCCAAACAGCGGAGCTGTCGGTCGTTTGTAGCCATGGAGACGAAGTCCCCAACAAGTGTGGGCTCGACGGCACAGGCGGGTGGTTGTTGTCGATAGCCAGCCGGGTTATCCTTGCCACGGGTAAGCGGGGAGGAGGTGGAGGGAGCAGGATTCGAACCTACGTTACTCAAGTAACAGCCATGGCGCTTAACCACTGCGCCATTCCCCCCAGCGACGAGGTCAAGGCGAGGAGGTTCGACGACAGGGGGCTGAGCCAGGGGATGCCCTTTATATGGCAGGCGTTGGATCCGGGCAACATTCCATTTTATCTCAGTGTGTAAGTGTTGGTTTTTGTGTGGTTTCTTTACTGTAGACTTGGGTAGATTAGATGATTGTGTTTGTACCTTGATCAACGGGGGCGGGAAAAGTAGCAGAGAAATACCAAGTACATCATACGCATACAAGCAGCAATTCAATTGATCGTTGTTTCAAACTCCCGCATCCGCATTGGTCTACTGACATCTCCACTGCGGGCCGGGAATGAACCAAATGCCGAGTTCCCCGCTACGAAAAAAAAAAAAAAAAACCAAAGCGCCAACCATTTGCGGGAGGACCCGAAGTGAGAACTACTATGGTATCGTGCGAAAAATCCCCTCCCCTGTCACCGTATGTTTATGCGTGGGCTTTTACCAACTTGACTGTTCGCGGGGAGCTTCAAGTACCTGATTTTATTTTTTATTTTTTCGCAAAAACTATTACAAAGCCGGAAATACCTACAAGGCAAAGTACAAGAGGGGGGGGAAAAAGTGCAGAGGCTCTGGTTCTCGGAAATCTAAGAGTCCGGTAAAATTACGTGGTATTAATGTCTCGAAATCATTGTGGAGCCCTGCATATAGTTGCGACGTCACTGCGTGCATCAACCCCGATTGCAATATGCACGAAAGCATGGTCTCGGCGTCTCGGGGCGGACCATGTATTAACATTGGCGGAGAACCGGGCAGTTGATGAATTCCGAACATGAAGACGGCAGGGCACCAATTGCCGAGGCCACAAAATATTAATTTTCAACATTTAAAAGCTCACTCCCCGTGCAATAATCACATCCCTCTGGATTCAGGATTTTTGTATCGCTAAAGCTGGCTTTTTTTTTTTACTTTGCAGTCTGTAAAGTGTAAAACCCAGCTGGTCAGTTTTAATCTTGTCTCCAAGCGTCATCTGCTCGTCAAGATTTGTTGTCCCCCATCGTGCTGGTCATGGGTCTGATGCAGCAAACACCGGCCGCGTCCTTTGGGCTGGGCACATCAACCCTCTTGTTCAGCCTGGTGGGATTTGGGATCGTCAGCTACGTCGTCTACCTCGCCGTGGTGCGCCCTATCTACAATGTCTTTTTCCACCCGCTGAGTAAGTACCCCGGCCCAAAATCGTGGGCCGCCTCCAGGATCCCCTACGTCCTGAGCTCCACCGGAGGCCATCTTCAGTACAAACTGTTGGAGCTCCACTGCAAGTACGGCGACGTGGTCCGCATAGCACCAAACGAGCTCTCGTACGTGCGGCCCGACGCCTGGAAGCAGGTCATGGGCCACCGCAAGCACGGCGAGAGCGAAAACGGCAAGGAGCGGGTCAACTATACGAGTTTCGCCGACAGCATCATAGGAGCGGATCGACACGAACACGCCCAGGGACGCCGCGTGCTCAGCCACGCCTTCTCGGCCAAGCGAATGCTCGAGCAGGAACCGCTGATCAAAAAGTACATTGACCTCTTCTTCGAGCGGCTCCCGGTCATCTCGGAGGGGTGCTCCAAGCCGGTCGACATCGTCCGGTGGTACAACTACACCACGTTCGACATCATCGGCGACCTGACGTTTGGCGAGTCCTTCCACTGCCTGGAAAGCAAGACCATGCACCCCTGGGTCAGGTTGATCTTTGCGAGCGTCAGGGACGGCAACCTCCTCAGCAACATGCGGGCGTACTACAGCAACATCGACAGCTTCATGTATCGCTTCTTCCCGTCCGCGGTCAAGCACAAGATGCAGCACGAAGAGATGCTTCGCCAAAAGCTCAAGCAGAGGGAGGCCATGGGTTCCTCGCGGCCAGACTTTTACGACTCCATGACCCGCAGGGACAAGAACGGTTTCGGCTTCACGCCCATACAGATCGAGAGGAACTCGGACCTCTTGGTCGGCGCCGGCTCCGAGACCACGGCCACGGTCCTCTCGTTTTCCACCTACCTCTTGTGCAAGCACCCCGAAATCCAGGCCAAGGCCGCCAAGGAGGTCAGGGAGTTGTTCAAGAGCGAGGACGAAATCACCATGACCCAGGTGCAGCAGTCGCATTATTTGCTGGCTGTGCTGAACGAGGCCATGCGTCTTTGGCCGGCTGCCCCGGCCGAACTACCCCGCCAGACTCCCCCAGAGGGTTCGATGGTCTGCGGAGAGTTTATCCCCGGTGATGTCAGTAGTGATGGCCCCCCACTCCAAAACTAACTCGAGGCCCCATGACTCTTTGGGAAGCGAAGGGAACGATTCAAACAAAGAAAATTTACTGACCCTTGTGAATGTGCCAACTTTACAGACAATCTTACTCGTCGCCCAGTACCCCTCCAACCACTACCCCGGGAACTGGGTCAAGCCCGAGGAGTTCATCCCCGAGAGGTGGCTCAAGGACGCCGACCCCATTTACGACGCCGATAAGAAGGAGGCTTTCAACCCCTTCAACCACGGTGGACGAGACTGCATCGGTAAAAAGTGAGGTTTTTTTTTTTTTTTTCCTTGCCACTCTCTTGTCAAGAGTAACCCCTGGAGATAAAAAAAAGCAACCCTTTTCCTAACGTGCATCCTTTCCACAGCTTGGCCTATTCCGAGATGCGTATGATTCTTGCTCGCATGCTGTACAACTACGACATGGAGCTGGACGAGCAGAGCAAGAACTGGGCCGAGGGGATGCTCGCCTACACTCTGTGGGACAAGCCGCCGATGTTTGTGCACTTGAAGCCTCGCAAGACCGAAGCATGAGCTGGTGAAGAGTTGAAAAGAGCCCATGGGATTTTGTGAATTGGTGTCGCCGAATCAGCGGGTCGACCGGCAAATATTGTGAAGTACGAGAGACGTGGTTTTTTTTTGGCATAGCGAGTACCACTAGACAGCATCGCTTTACGTCCTGTTGTCTCTTGGCTATTTTTCTTTTGTCTCTACTCTTGCCATTGGTTCGTTTCTTCGACTCTTTGAGTCGTCACCATTCATTATCTCCTTTCCGCTCGCTAGAGTCACTACAATAGATAGGTTCTTTGGCACAATACCAAGCAGTCAAGCACATTGTCGAGATCTTAGAACTCATTTTGAAATGGTCAGATGGATATGTTTAATCCGAATGGACGTAGGCTAGGGTGTTTCCCAGCCACAAAATATATACATATAACGAGAACAACACAATCATAAAACCCTTCCCAAACCATGCTGAAAATTGGAATACCGACATCATCGATCATCGCCCACCGTACTCAAATCAAGCAGCCATCTTCGACGCAGATCGCACCCTCCCCTCCCAAGAGCTCTGCCTCCACGAATCATCCCCCTCCACCTTGGCCGCCGCGGTGCCCGGGAACAGGTCGTTGAGCACGTTTGCGTAGTCGGTGTAGCTGAGGTTCATCTTTTCAATGTCAAACTCGTTCCAGTACCCCGCGCCGCCCAGCTCGCCCCTCGCCTTCCAGGCGGCAAACTTGCTCCTCGCCTGGGCGGGGTTCTGGCCGTAGGACGGCTTGCTGTCGTTGACGACCCACAGCAGCGGGACCACCTTGGCGCCCAGCTGCGCCTGCCACTGCAGCGGGTCGTTGCCGGCGCCGCCGTCGTAGCACTGCAGGTAGAAGCGGTCCATGAGCGCGGCGCCGAGCTGGCTCTTGAGGTCCTGGTAGAACGAGATGCGCGTGTAGGGCGACGCCGAGTACTTGTACCCGATGGCGCCGACCATGCGCCCAAAGGCCACGGTGCTGGGCACGTGGTACAGCGCCTCGTCGTTGTTGTTGACCGCGTCCAGGTTCCACGCCGTCTTGAGCGCGGCGAAGTTGCGGTAGATGTTGGTGTTGGACCCCGGCCCCGGGCTGCTCATCAGCTCGCGGATGTTTTGCGAGTTCATGCAGATCTCGAGCCGCGTGATCTTGCTGCCGCTGCCCTTGAGGGACCGCACCTTGTTCTGCAGCGCCGCGCCCCCCACGTACTGCCCGCCCGAGGCGACGAGCACGTCGGAGCTGCCGGGCGTGTTGGAGTAGTACATGATGTCGCCGTTGGCCACCACGCCGACGCCAAACATGATGGCGCTGTTGAAGCCCGATTGCGTCAGCGCCGTCGTGTTGGACTTGAGCACGTCCTTGAAGAGGTAGATGGCGCGGATGTTTTGCGCCAGGGTGAGGGGGAGGACCAGGGCCAGAAAGAGGGCCGTTGCCAAGGATGGGGAGTGCATCTTGGCAGGTTTGTGTTTTTGTGCGAGAAAACTGGGTATAGTTCGCCAGGAAACGATGGGCGACTTGTTCTCCTGAGACAAGTCTTGCGCCGCGAAAAAGAAGAGGAAACAAAGAGTAAATAAAATATACAGAATGGAAAAGAAGTTTGGGCCGAAATCGTTGATTTTAATTGCGGCGCTGAATGTAGGATTTCCGGAGTCGCCCTATCGCGCTCGGATGGTTTCAATGGTTCGACTGTCTGGCAATGTCAACGTTGCGCTGGTTTGCGGGGTGAATTGGCGACAAGGTCAACGCCGGGGCATTCGATGCTACTCCAATCTGGAAGGTCACGTCGATATCGGTTGCGATTACAAGCGACGCCATGCCTGCGACTGGAAGGTGGTATTGCGCGACATTCTGACCTTGGAAAGAAAAAGACCCGGCTGTATCTTCCCCGCGGTTGTCCAAAGAAGGGAGAGACTAGCAGAAGAAAACTCTGGCCCGAGGTTGGGATGCATACGATATTTACGCAAAGAGCTCTGAGCTTTTAGCTCTGAGCTTCCACGCACGAATCCACACACGAATCAACAAACTTCCCCTACCCTCGTCCATTGTCCAAGCGGACTGCTCAGCTGATGTCTTTGCCGCTTTTCTAAAAAGGAACAAAAAATCGAAACATAAAGTGGGGAGCCTTGATCTGCCGAAACAGCAGGGCCATGACAGAATTGTGACTGCGCAACAGGGCCATATCCTTGATCGCCTTGGACACCGTGTTTGCCGTCGGCTATTCTTAGCTGCCAGCCCCGGTCAATTCTCCACGCTGAGATGTCATCCCGCCCCTCGCCTTTGATCTGCGACGAGTAATTCCCCGCCCGCGAACCCCTAAAACTTCCACTCACAAAACAGCAAGTCAAAAGGGGAAAACTTCGAGGGATTCCAAGCCTTTGAATCGTTTGATCGAGCTCAAGATCGATCCGGCCTCATACAGGCATTGATATTAATCGTAGGGCTGCGGATGTGGGCGTCTAAACACGGACGGGGCGGAGTAAATGCGTTTGTTGTGATCGAGTCGGGATAGGAGTTGAAACAGGAACCGTTCGCACGTAAATGAACCCCTAATTGTCCTCTGCGTTCATCTCTTAGTCGTCTTTATTTTCAGGTTCTTGCCCCATCTCCCAACATCCCCTTCCATCCGTCACTGGCCACAGCCGAAACATCAGCGCTCATGCAAACTCCCAAGAGTCAAAATTGAACAAGTCGCCCTCGCCACTCCCCACAAACCCAAAGAAAACATCATGCGTCCCCGTCGCGCCCTCGACATCGCAGGCCACAGTCGTCCAGCTCTCCCACCCGCCAGTGTCGGCCGGCACCTCGCACGATCCCACCAGCTCGCCGTCCTCCCCATCCAGCCTGATCTGCAGCTCCGCCGGGCGCTCGCACTTGCGCCGTCCCGCAGCCACGACCGCCGCAAACGACGCCGCACCCTCCTCGCCAAAAGCCACCCCGCCGACCTTGACGTAGTCCCCATTGCTGATCTTGCTGACAAACACCGCCCCCTCTGACGAGACGTCCGTGCTCACCCCGCGCGAGAACGCCATCGTCTCCGCCTCGACCCGGCCGTACGGATCGAACCCCTTGATCTGCGCGGGTCCCCCCGCGGTCATGGTCAGGAGCGGAATGCCCCCGTCGGCGCCGTACGCAAGCTCCTCCACCGCCACCGAGCGCTGGAACCCGCCGCCGCCGGGCAGCGCGCCGTTGTGGTAGAAAAAGTACGCTTTCCCTTTGTAGTCCACCACGGCGGGGTGGTTGGTGAAACTCCCGCCCTGGCTGGCCATAAGCAGCCCGCCGTGCGTCCAGGGCCCCGTCGCTGACGGCGCCGTGGCGTAGTGGATGTCCTCGTCGCAGCAGTTGGCCCCGTAAGTCATATAATACGTTCCGTTGTGCTTATGCAGCCATGGTCCCTCCTCGTACGACGTCGGGCGGCCCTCCTTGGGCACGTCGGGGCGTCGTGCGCCGAACCCAGCTGGTGTAAGTTCGACCTGCACCGGCGCACCCGAGAAGGAAATCATGTCGCGGTTGAGCTTGACGTACCATAGATTCGGGTTGCCCCAGTACAGATAGGCCTGCTCGTCGTCGTCGATGAACACGGTGGGGTCGAACTCGCCGTTGTGGACGAGGGGCCCACCGAGCGGATCAGTGTAGGGCCCGGCGATGTCGTCCGCCACGGCCACCCCGATCGCCATGCCGCCGCCCGACGACGGGGTGACGGGCACGTAGAGGAAGAACTTCCCGTCGCGCTCGATCGCGCCAGGGGCCCAGGCGTCCTGTCGAGCCCAGGCAAAGGTCCGTAGGCCGGCGGGACTGCCGTGGTCCTGCCAGTTGGCCATGTCGTCGGTCGAGTAGAGGCGCCAGTCGGTCATGTTGAACCACGTGGCGTCGTCATTGTCGTGGCTGGTGAACGCCCACAGGCGGTCTCGGTAGATGAGCGTGGCGGGGTCGGCGGTGTAGCGAGTCTGCACAAAGGGATTGTCGGCCCGGACGAGGGTTGCGGCGCCGAGCAGACTGCTGATGAGGATGGCGTGGAGAGCGGACATGGTGGGCGGGGTGGTTTTCGCAGAAGTCGTCCGAGGTCATGGTAAAGACTGGAGGTTGTAATCTTACCCACCAGTTAAGTAAGGGGAATACAAGTTTATACAACGAACTTATTGCTGGAAAAAAAGACGGATGATGCATCCCCATTCTCGCCAGACCTTCATCAAATTGTACCCCAAATGGCGCTTGGCCTGCAGGTCCATCCACATTACGAATTTCTGCGCCACGGGGCCCTGCGATCCCCTTTTACAAGCGGTCCAATAGTACGACGCTCCCATCAACGGTCAAGCTTGCAGAGCAGTTCTCATTTTGGCCGCCTGTCAGGACCTGCGCTTAGTGCCTAGTCTGCTTCCCCCGCACGCTTGGCAGAGGGATCTAAGGAGCCCGTACCTTTGCAGTGCCAGATCTATGATCAATTCCTGTACTTGATGCGCAGACCGTTGCTGCCCAAGATCTGCATCCCATTTAGCCTGACGTAAGGATGGTCTTTTAACCATTGAACAATTTATCGGATCATCTGTGTCCCTTCTGCTTATCAATGATTACAGAACAATATCTGAGACAAATCTAGGCAGGTTGAATTATAGGGTTGTATCGTTTTTGGATGCCTCCCTCACTGGTCTTTCTTCCAGCAGGAGCTGCACTGAATTGCACTGGACTACCCTAATCTGCTATTCTCATGTTTTTGGGTCAAGACCCCTGGCCTGCAGCTACAGCCCTGTGAAATCTCAGCCGTATTGAGCCGTCTACGCCCATATAGATCAGGGAAAAAAACACCCCACCTACAGACCCTGCTCGTCTGCAGTCGTCGCACGCAACACAGAGCAATGTGGAAAGATCTGCTAGCCGGACAACTCTCATCCTATTGTGATATAACGAACGATTGGCAGGGACATATCCCAGGCCTCTTTGAATATCCTTCCAATACCTAGCCGACTTGCAATCTGCCGCACAGGGTCCCACTCAACGAGCATTACGTTGTACATGTGCGACTCATCCGAATATGTCACGTTGCCGCTGATGGGGTCGAATCCCTTGACATAAGCGCCGGAAATGACAATGAATTCGTGCCGCTCCCTCGTAACCTCGCCCGGCCCGTCGCCGTTGAGGATCATATGCCCCGCAAGCTGCCGGCTGTTTCCCGCAGCGCAGAGAATATTCGCCCGGATCGGGCTCCTTACTGAAGAATTCACTTGTAATTCCTCCGGGGTCCGCCAGCTCTTGCAGTCGATTGTGAAGAATGAGCAACTGGTCCAGAGTTGAAGGTATGGGCCTCGCGTGTCGGGGCACTCGGGTGTAGGGACTTGTCCGGCTTGGTTCGCCACTGAATCAAAGATTGGCATCCAGAACAGCGAGTTGGTGCTAAGTTTGCCGCCGAGACGGACCTCGTCGATGCCGATGCCAACTTCGTTTGCTAGTCGAGGGGCTGTCGTTACATCTTTCAAGTACCACTTAATGTTCGATTCAGTCCATTCCCTCTCGTCCGGGTTGATGGAGTCATACTTTGCCTGGCCTATCCAACCGGCCCAAGACCAACTGGGGAATTGTATACGGCGACAATCGCGTCGAGTTTGGCGAACGACCGGCGTCCATAGCAACGCCACATCCAAATAGCTTTCGGGCAGAGAAGCCAAGAAACTGTCTCCCATATGGTGACTCAACTTGCTTGATATACCTTCGAAAGCGTTGATGATGTCGTCGGGGTAGGTAAGATGCCTTTTGGTGTACTCCTTCACCGCTTTTGCGTACTCGGTGAATACTGCCGGCCGCAATAGGGGCGCGGGGAGGTAATCCTCCTGGATCTCAACTATGCGTCCGGGGGCTTGACTAGTCGCCCAACGAGGGGAGAGTTGCTTGAGCCGGGGCATTTGGCCGGCCCCATGTTTCACCGTGGCCGGTGCGTCCTCGTAGAAAACGGCCGTTCGGCACTGCCAAGAGACTCCGCCTTGATAGAACAGAAGCAAGCGGTTGGATAGCAGCTGCTCCTGAAAAGTCCATCCTCGAGAGCCCCAGACCGAACCGGCTGGATCGGGAGGAGGGTCAATGGTGGCGGCGGCAACAAGGCCAGGCCAAATTTCCTCGCGAATCTGAGTGATGTTCCGGCCTCTGGTCCCGGGCCGGACCCCAGGGAGACCGGCATCGGCGTTGTCCCCGTCCGCAGCAACGATGGTGAGCAAGGCACCGCCGTAGATCTTGTCCATGGCCTTGATCTGGAGAGCCTTTTCGGGAGCGTCCTGGATGATGCAGAGCTGGTCGGCCCAGAGATATCTCTCGCCAAGGGCCCTTACTACCGTGGTGGCGTCGACGATGGTTTGGGCAACGCGGGTTTCCTGAGAGAAGAGGCTGCCCTTCTGCGCCAGAACTGGTGCGTTGCTACTGTTCAGCTCCAGCAGCTGGACCTGGCCCCATACGTAGCTTAGAGTGACGTATCGAGCATCAGGCGGCGCAACTACGACGCACTCATCCACGGCGTCGATGAGACGAAGTGTCGTTTCTGGACCAAGTCGTAAAGGTCCAGAAAAGGCACCGCAGTCGTTCGCGTGCCCACTCTCGCAGCTAGCGATCCATTTGCCGCAGGTACCGAGATCAATCTTGTCCTGTTCGAGCTGGTTGTACAGGGAATCTGGCACTGTGTTGGAGATTGGGATGAGGCTGAATGCAAGCGTCCTCGATGTATCCAACGGCCACGGCGGCGGGGAGATGATGGAGCACAAATAGCGACTTCCTATGTCTGAGGGCGTGACCTGGAAGTAGCCCAGAGAGAAGGCGAACGTAACAAGCATCCCGTCTCGGTGGTCAACAATATTATGAGGAGCGACATATTGCCGTGCCGTCCGGACGAGCAAACGACAGAATGCACAAACTTCAGCATTCGCCAAAGCGTCCCGCAGAGAAAGAGGGTCAATCAGGTCGGAAGACCCGAACCCGAATATGTCGTAGAAGTCGAGGCCCGCGCAGTTGAGGCATTCACCAAACGGGCCAACTCGACGTCTTGATGGCGCCATCACGCATGTCCGCAAAGATGCGAGTATTGAATTTTGTGATTGTCTGCCACGAGGACCCAGGTATGACAGCCCGTTTCAGGTGGGAGGATTCGAGTTTAACCATCGATGAGAACCAGTTGCTGCCTAATTTTATCACGTGAGGCACACGTCGAAACCGGCCGGTGTGACAGCGACACGCTGAGCGAGGCTGGCTTGCTGCTAAACCTCGGGCGTGTTAGTACCATGGCCAGAAGGGAGGGGCCGCAGGTACGGGCAGGACCGCCCAGGCCAGGAAATGGGAATGACCCCGCACTACGGGTCACGTATCTGTCACAGCTGGGGACGGGTACAGGCTAGGCACACGCTAACCAGCAAAATACAGGGCGACATAACAGCGTATAATAGTCCACGACAGCATTATAGCAATAGTACTTGGACTAAAAACTGATCTTTAAGGATTTAGGATTAACGTGTAGCCCTTAGGATCTAGGAGCCCCTATCTATAGGCGGCGTTCCTACAGAGTTTACGTAACGCGAATCTACAGGTTCAGCAGAACCCAGCCCCCATGGGCTGTACGCTAATATCTAGGCACTACCAAATCTGCACGTGGCAGTAACATGGCGCGCCAAGAAAAGAGGAAATGGTGGCTACAAAAATATCCAGTATATCCAAAGGATATGTTACCTATAAATCCAACATATCCTAGGATTGAGAGTGGCAGCCCAAGATATATAAGGATGGATTTCCTCAAGTTCTAGACAGTTTTCAACCAAGGCTTCAGCAATAATCAACCTAGGTTAAATTCTCAGGTAACCCCTTGGAGCAAGCAATACACAGAATAATTCCGGCGTCCCCAACCACCCAAAGATTAAGTAAACCAGTACTATCCTTAACTGCCCTCAAGAACCCTACCCTAGCGACAGACCTGTGTTTCTAAGATCTAGCCTATAAATCAATAGGATTTAATAACGAAAGGAAAATAAGAAACATAAATATCAAATTACTTGTATTCGACAATGCTTATAAACAAGCTTCTTAGACGGGCCGGTTCGACTTGGTCCAGAAACGACACTAATGTATAATGTGCATTGTAGGAAATAAAAGGGGAAATAAATATGGGAGACGTATAGCAGAGTTTGAAGAATAATACAGAATATAAGATAAATAAACATGTTTCATTCGGTAGGAAATCCGGGAGCACTGTTAGCTGTCCAAGGGGAGGGGGGCAAATGAACCGCAGACGAGACGTGGATTTTTGCACCAGTGCCAAAGGGGGTGGAAGCGGCGCTGAGAAGTGGAGGGCTTTCCATTTTGGTCGTGCGGCTCTTGTCCTGTTTTGGCAGCGGGTATTTGGGGCTATTCATCTGCTGGTCTCGTCGATTGCAAGCTTTGTTCTACTCTCTCCTGCCGTGTCGCTCCCGTGCCGATCCCGTTCTCTTGGTTCGGCGAGATGCTCGTATATCTGAGCCTTGACAGCGTGCCTCCACTCGGAGCGGGACGGCAACCATAAAGCTGCAAAGTTTCAATGCTTTATCTGCTGGTCCGAGTCCTCCCACGCTTTGCTTGGCAGTACCAGGGCTTATATTTTCTTTAGGGGAAAAGTGTGCACTTTGGCGTGCGTTTGCGTTACGACTGCGTACGAAGCGTCAGCCATGATAGTGAGGCGCACAAGAAAGCATTTGAGCTTTGTCGAGGGGGACCTTTTGTACCAGCGAATCAGCCCGATTTTCCGGTTTCGGCGTGCTGACGTGAGGATTGGCAGCATTGATTTGTCCCGCAAAATCCGCAGCGGCCCCCAGAGACAAGAGCTTGGCAGGAGGGGGCATGTACAACTCCGCTGTCAGCATTTCATGTCGAGGATTTGGTCGGGCCGTCGGCATTGCTAATCTCACCGTTGCCACGGTGTGCTGCTTACCTAGCGGGTACGTACATTACCGGGGTAGGTAGGTAGAGGTAGGTAGACGTAGGTAAGCAAGGTAAGAGAGACCCACGCCGTTTATCCTTGCCAAGCTTGCTTTCCCGCAAACATCTATCTTGCCACGTCTGTTACTCAAACTCCCGGCTATATAACAGCAAACGTCGCTTCATACCTTGGGTCAGTTATTGTTTTTTTTCTTTCTTTTTCTTTTTTTAATCACAGTTTTGGGTAGTACTACACCTTTGCGTTGCAACAAATATGGGTGTTCAAGATTTTGCAAATCTCTTTCTTGGGGGCAGGTTCTCAGGGAGCGTCACGACGGCCGCCATGCTTCTGTTCCTCGTGGTGGTTCTCGTTGTCAGCGGCGTTCGTTCCATACGTTCGATTTCAGCACGTCGGAGGTTCATCGCGGAGAACAACTGTAAACCAGCACCAGCATGGCCTCAGAAGGATCCCATTTTGGCTCTTGACTTCATCCTGAAGGGCCTCGCAAACTTTAAGCAAAAGAAATTCCTCGACGGCTGGACAAAGTACTACGAAGATTTGGGCCCGACCTTCACGACAAAGTCGGCGGGCATGCTTTATATCAACACCATCGACCCGGAAAACATCAAGACGGTGCTGGCGACGCGCTTCCGCGACTTTAGCCTTGCGGAACGGGTCGAGATCATGGGCCCCCTACTCGGGCGCGGAATCTTCGTGACGGACGGCGACGAGTGGGCGCACAGCCGCGCGCTCCTGCGGCCCAACTTCGCCAAGGAGCAGGTCGCCGACCTGGGCATGATCGACCGTCACTTCAGTGACCTGATGGCGCTCCTGCGCCCGCACGCCGCGGACGGGACCACGGTCGCCCTGCAGCCCCTTTTGATGCGAATGACCATGGACACGGCCACCGAGTTCCTCTTTGGCCAGTCGACGCGCACGCTCTCGGTCGAGCAGGCGGACTCGGCCGGCAACGCCTTCAGCCGCGCCTTTCAGTTCTCGCTCAACGAGATGGCCCACCTGTTCCGGCTGGGGCCGTTTCGCATCTTGCGTCGCCAGAGCCGCGAGCTCAAGGATTCTCACGACATCTGCCGGGCCTACGTGGACGGCTTTGTCGACGAGGCCTGGGCGTGGAAGCAGGGAGGGAAGACGGATGGGAGGACCAACTTCCTCAGGGATCTCGTCGAGAGCACCGATAACAAGCAAAAGGTCCGCGACGAACTGCTCAACATCCTGATCGCCGGTCGAGATACCGTGGCGAGTGTCCTCGGGAGTCTTTTCCGCGTCCTGGCTCAGCGTCCTGAAATATGGGCCAAAGTGCGAGCCGAGGTTGCGCAGTTTGAAGGGGAGCTGCCGCGCTACGATCAGCTGCGTGACCTCAAGTACGCCAAGTATTGTATCAACGAAGGTAATAAAGAAAAAAAAAGAAAAGTCTCCCTGCACTACTCTTGATTGAGCATATTGAAACCTCCACTGACACACCAAAGCCCTTCGTCTTTGGCCAGCCGTCCCATTGAACGGCCGTCTTGCCGTCCGCGACACGGTACTCCCTCGCGGCGGCGGGCCCAACGGGGATGAACCCGTCTATGTGCCCAAGGGCAGTCTTGTGAACTACTCGGTGTATTCCATGCACCGGCGAACCGACTTTTATGGCGCCGACGCCGAAGAGTTCCGACCGGAGCGGTGGGAGGGCAAGATTCAAGGCTGGGTGAGTTGGATTGGGGAAAATCACTGTGGAAAATTACTGGTGAAAAGAGTGTTTGGAGGTGAAAAAAACCTACTGACATTATCCAAATCAAATTAGCAATACCTCCCATTCAACGGCGGGCCGCGCATCTGCCTCGGCCAGCAGTACGCGCTGACCGAAATGCTCGTTGTGCTCGTCCGCTTTGCCCAGGAGTTCAGCCATATCGAGAGCAGGGAGTCGACGCCGTGGCAGGAGGAACTGCACCTAACGGTGCAGCCGGCCAACGGTGTGCAAGTTGCACTCACTGCTGCAAATACTGCCTAAGCTGCCTGTAACTTGTAGGAACAAGAGGACTTTGGCTAACGATACATCCGCAGGAACATAGGTTCTAAATACCGGAAGGGGAGGGGAGGGGAGGGGAGCTGACCTTTTGTAATAAATAATATTAGCACTTTGTACCGTTAGACGAAATGCACTGTAGAAGTTAAAGTGGAAGCAACACCATGTGACATGATGCAAGCGCTACAAAGTCAACTGGTATCATTATACATGTAACCTAGCAAACGGGGGTCTATGCACGTCCGCGTCCATATATGCACAAATCACACCCCCCTACCGCAATCCGCAATCAACCCAACTTGGCAACTGTGGCCCTGGCGACTGAAATCGTGTAGTCGAGCCCCCTTGCTGCCCGGTTATGTTGGGGATGTTTCCGTTGTACTTGAGCAGGGTGTCCGGCGTGTTAACCCCGACGAACGTGGCGTCCTCTCCCACCGCGACGTCGACGGACTCCGAACCGCCCTCCAGCGATTCGTACCGCATTTTTCCAGGCTGTTGGAGAGGAGGGCGAGGGCAGAGGCGATAAACTGCATGGGTGCGAGTGCGATATTTGTTTGCAGTGCGTGTTTTGATGGGCCAAGGCTGATCCGAGGCATGAGGAGCTGTCTTTTATTCATCCTGCCAGATGACGGAAGGCTGACTCGGTTTATATAGTACAGCCCTGTGACATGTTATTAACCTTGGTATTGGTGGTGCCTGATCCGAAAGGACTTGCGGATTTCAGAGAGATGTATTCCAATACTGTTTGGAATCCACATAATTCTGGAACCCTGTGGCGATCGATGCCCCCGCGTCTCCCGATGCACCCCGAGCAGCCTTAATAGTGGACAATTCCTAGTCGCCAGCCCCGCCAGAATTCTAAAAGATCATGAGTTTGCTTTTTATATCGCACGGTCGTATTGTCCTGTTTAGTGTTTGTGTTGGCCGTCTGTCACACTCGAAGCAAGCACGCAACATTATCGGCCGTGGGGTGCAGCCAAGCCAGCTAAAAAAAAAAAAAAAAAAAAAAAAAAAAAAAAAAAAAAAAACAGTGTTCCATGCATCGGACGTGGTGTTTTGTACTGACGCTGCGAGCGACGCCACAAAGTCTCGTTGAGGCGTATGGCTGTGTTGGCGGGAAAACAATTGAAAATTTTTGTTGTTCCTCCTCCCCCTTGCCTCGTTTCAATTATCACGACAACGAACCTACATCTTCCCAAAAATGCTTCGACGCGCGACTTTCCGAGCCGCGCTGGCGCCCGCCATATCGTCCTTCACCGGCCGACGATTGATGCACGACGTGCAAAAGGTAGCCAGTCTCGGCATGGTCGACAATAAAGGCTCGGTCGTCACTCGCGAAATCGGCGTTACGGTGGGAGACCCTGACGAGCATTTGTAATGCTTGCCAAAAGTGAAGGGTTTGCCATTTAACGTGCAATCGACAAACAAATCGGACTGTTTTTGACTGCAGATCCAGAAAAGGTCCCTTTGGTTTTTTACCACAACAATCGCCATTTTGCCCATCGTGGGTTCTTTTTATGTCCAATTTTTCAACATTTGTTACCAAAACTAACATTATGTTTCCAACGAAAGAATCTGTGCCTTATCCACGCCTTACGCTGGATCAGGATCTTCCGCGCCAAACTTCAACAGATGCAAGTCCTGCGATATTGTGGACGTGCGGAGTTACGCATTGCATTACGCTCGACGGAACGGACGACTTTGAGTTTCCCTCCCCGACCCCTTGCCAAAACGATTCACAAATGGAAAATATATAGTTTTTAACCTTTAACAATAGATGACTTTTGGGAAATGGCTCGAGAGAGTCATGAGCGGTTCAAGGGTGCAGCCGAACTGCTGAAAGACAAGTAAGACGTACGGGTTGTCAACTTGTCTGATGACAGGATGTGGTACTTTTTTTGCTTTGGTCTGTTTTGTTATTTTGCATTTAATTTTTTCCTCCTTTTTATTGGTGATGCATTGCCATCCACATTCTCAAACCCAAGCCGGTTTTTTGTTTCAGCCTACCTGTCAAATGGGGTGTCAAGTAATCAACACCGTTCTCGAGCAGGCGGCGCGTAGTCTTAGTCTCAGAGCTCAGACTGAAATCCCCTTGCTTCGCAGTGGACCGAACTGTGAACACTGAGACTATTTGACCATATTTTGCCTTGAGTAGCATTTGGCCTGCAGGTCCATCCACATTACGAATTTCTGCGCCACGGGGCCTTGCAATCCCCTTTTTACAAACGGTTTAATAATATAACGTCCCCGTCAAACCTGCATAGCAATTCTCATTTTGGCCGCCTGTCAGGTCCTGTATTTCGTAATCTGCTTCCCCCGCACGCTTGGCAAAGAGATCTCAGGAACCCAGGGGCCAGGTTTGGCCAGTGCAGGTATATGTAATGATTCCTGTATTTGATGGGGAGAATATCGCTGTCCAGAATCTGCATCCTATTTAGCCTAAGCTAGAGATGGATTTTTTTCCACCGACCAATGCAGCGGGTCATCTGTAGCCCATCTGTTAGTCGATGATAGCATTAAAACTTCAGATCGCGTGCAAAGAGACAATGTGCGATGGATGATTATTTGTGCTTCTTTCCTAGAACTAGTCCATATCCGCATCTTCCGCCACTCTTCTGGGAAAAGAAATTCCCCCATTGCCTGATGCCTCAAACCTGCCCTTTTGCCTGCCTCCTCCTCAACTCCCCCGGTGTATAACATTTGCAAATTTCGGCCTCGACAACGACACATTTTAAACAGATAAAATCGTCACCGCATTTGCAAAAATACAGCGGGTCAGTTGCGATGACCATATTGGTCCCCTCTCCGCTGCCAACCTCATACGTACCATCTTTTGTCCCTTTGCAAAACACAACCTGTCTGCCGCATGATCCACAATTCCACAAGCGCCGTCCTCCAGATTTAAAAGCCTTGTCTAGGACGGCCAGTTCTGACTCCACTGTGCTGGCCAGCTTCCTTCCAAGCCCATGTATTAGTTCGTTACCGCCCCTTGACACCCCGTCTATGTTCATTAATACAACTTTCAACATCTCGGATAACCGCAGGTGGTCTTTCCGTACCCTGTTGGCTGAGTTGGCCGATATGAATGTCCTGCAGCCCGGAATTATTTCTGTTTCAAGCCGACGTTGAATCATTAATAATTCCTCCATTGGGTTGCTGCCGATTCCCGCTGCTGCTACGTCTGCGTCGAGAGCGTTGCCATGCGCACTCTTGGGTCCATCATTTACGTTGTCGACATGGTACTGCGAGGAGAGCGTTTCCCCAATTTCATCCGTTAGGCTTTGATACGCTCGTGCTTTCTCTGGGACCTCCACCTCCCATAGTGGCTGCGGTGTTTGCTTTGTCTCGGTGAATTTTATGGGAGGTCCTTGCACCATTCTTCCACCGGCATCGACCTCGTATTGCCTAGAGACATGCCCCCCTAGATCAATAAGGCTTGCCACTAGGTCTTCTTCTAGGTCTGGGTAGGGTGAGCAGCGAGCATCTGTTGAGTTAAGGGTGTATCCAGTCTCCTTTGGTCCGACCCTGGGGCCCGGTCTATGATCGAAATGACTGGGCGTGGAAGCAAAAGAGTCTGTGTTCCTGTCAGATACAACGTCCGAAACTTGGATGGGCTCTTCAGCGGCCCGTGGCTGCAATTCGCCGCCGTTATCAGAGTCAGGGAGAGACGGAGAGTGAGGCTCCTTCCCGGAGCCGCTGGTTGCCGACGTTGGAGTCGCAGCCTCGTCCTCATCTTCCGCCTCTCTGGGTCCGGCAAAAATGGCTATTTGCTCCTGGTGCGTGCCCACGTGTCTCCTGAACCGGCTAGCCGAAACTGTAGGGTCGCATTTGTCATCTTGGCGACCTTTCCCCTTGGGATCCCGCTTGGCACTGAGGATCGAGGCCCATTCGTCGCAGAAAGGGCAGTCCTGAGCCCGGAAAACCGAGTTGATCTGTCGGTTCGAGTCCAACAAGCGCTGCGATTGCTCCTCGTCAAACGACCCGTGGCTGCTCCTGATGTGCTCCTTGTAGTCCACCTCGGTGAGCAAACCCGGGCATGCGCAGAGACTGCATATATAACGTGATCGGTGTTGGCGCAATTCATGCTCAAACCAGGCGTTTCTGTCACCGAAAATCTCGCCACAGTCGGCTGTACAGGCGTATGCTCTTAGATCATGAAATGCGTGCTTTCTCCATGCCCCCTCGAGACGGAATGACTGGAATGTACAGCAGATTGGGCACTCGAACGGTTCGCCGTGTGGGGACAGCTTTGAAAGGCGTGGGAGGGCCAGCGTCGAGTTTGCCGCACTGGCAGTCGAAACCGAGAGCTGGGAGACGACATCTTCGTCAAAAGTCACCTCAGCTGCATCGAACTTCAGATCAGATGCGACTCCAAATGCAAACGTGCTAGCCTTGCTTGAACCAACGCCAGTTCTAGCCAAGTCTGGTAAAGCTTTGTCACCGTCCTCATTCGAAAGACGAGTCTTGTGGTCATGACAATACTTGATGACTTGGCGTCTTTTGACATTGACGCCTCTTAGATGCTTTCGGAGCTTCTCGGATAGCTTGGGATACTTGTCTTGCAGGTGTATCATGTCAATAATATCGGTAAACTCCGTGTTAGAGCTCATCACAGCGTGTGAGAACCTATATCCCTTGTACTCGACTTGCGGATAATCATAGCGATGCGAAATAGTGATATGAGGTATTCGGAAATGATGTCCATTTGCGAATGGGCTTCTTCCAGAGCATCTTGGACCGAGCCCAAAGCTAAGACCTTGGGAGTTGGGGTGTTCCAGACATTCGTCATGCCCGTGCCGGGGTCGATAGTGTCATCATTGTAATGTTTCGCTGAGGAGATAATATGTACTACTTTGTGGAGCTTAGCAATCTTTGCATGGAAGTCAAATAGCCAAGCTAAAAGGAGCCGCTTACAGTCTGCTATCGCATCGGCAAGATCGTTCAGCACCTCGCAAACCTGATCAAGTGTTTCTGGCGCGGCGGCTAATCTGCTGTCCAAGGAGAGTCGGGAAGTAGGGGACAGGAGAGCGCCCGTGTTTCCAGCCCAAAGCGTGAAGCGCTCCAGAGCATCATTCACGTCGATGGCTTTGGTGTCATTTGCACGAGGGGAAGCAGACAAGTCGTGGTGGTTTTGGAAATGCGGGCTCGGCCGACGTTCCAGCTCAGCGATAGCATCCCCTGAACAACTGACGCACATGACGGCTGCAGCTTGAGATGTTTTCTTGCGGAATCATCGACATGCCGAAGGTCTGTTGATTCTCTCGAGCCAACGCTGGAAGGATGCTGATGTTTCCGAGCTGCTGCAGAAGAAGCTTGGGGAATCGCACATCCTTTACCTGGGCTTCGTTCGCCGCATGGAGGAGACCCTTGCAGAACTCAACACAGAAATGGCTCTGGACTCCGATCTGGTACAGGAGAGAATGGATGCTCAGGTATGGGTAACTTGCACTAGAAGCCTTCGATGTTCGGCCGTGATTATAGCTGCACTTTCCGTCACTTGTCAAATCCCGTACCCCCGCTCAGCACTGGACTACTCTATTGCAATTCTTCACCTACTATTTGTTTTCAATCCCTCTCTCGCGATTGGATACTGCATGGAATCTCCCGTCTTATCTTGCTTGCCTTTTGGAGCAGCACACTAACACGACCCAAGCCCGGAGCTCGTCCCTCCCGAGTTCAAATGGCCTTGAACATCGAGAACGCCAGATTTCAAGTCTACAAAGCAAAGTTTGTCAACGGCGAAGCCAATCGCAGACGCCTGTTTGCTGATCTCCGGGACTGTAATACGAAGCTACGCGGTAAGTGCTTCGTCATTTTATCTCCCTCCCATCACTAGCACCTCTCCTTTTGCCCCGCCCGTACTGTATCCTTGCATCTATACGCCCACTTCTCCTCAATCGTCAACTTCCCACTGGTCTAGTGCCATTCAACTAATCCTGAGCAGAGCTACTCAGTTCGAGCGAAAAGGATGCAGAGCTCACCAAGCAGCTGGACGCAGCATTGACAACGTCTTCCATGGATGCTTCCCTGTGCAGATTCTGGCAGACGGCTGCAGCTTTCTTCAGAGCTCTGGCTGCCGCCTGTCGATGTCAGTGTCCGAGCGACCACGCAGCAAGTCTTTTACTACAGCATCGGGCGAATTGCAAGGAGAAGGCAATCTTTGAGATTGTCTTCAAGAAGGATCCAGGAGCCTCGGGGCCGATGGGAACTGCGAGTCAAGAGGCCTACTATACGCGCATAGAAGAGCATGACGGACATGAACTTCTAAAGGCAAGTATGGTGCTGGCTCCAGCTCAGCAGACCAAAATACCAGCCTACACCAGGCCTACAAAGGCTGCCAGCGCCAAGTTAGCAGTTCGGCCCAAGGGGTCTGTGACCAGTTCACCCCGGCCAAACGTCCGGTTCTCAGTGTGGGTGTCTTTTTTTTTCAGAGCATCCGCGATTCTCTCATCGTGCAGTGGCTGACGGCGGCAGATGTAGTCCCGCAATAACGCTACAACTCCCAGCAAAGGACCCGGCCACCGCAAAGATTGAGCCCATCAAAAGTCTTTGCCAGTCCCTTTGCGGCTCGCATACCGACTATCGCGGCTATCTCAACCTCCCAGACGAAGACAAGCGGTATCACGTCTACTCGGTTGCGCATCATGTTACCATGCCAAGATCAGTGACCCTTGCACAGATCTTGAATGGAGAAGTTCGGCCGCCCCTGACCCGCAAAGGAAGTTACACAGTCGCATTGATCATCGCTTCCTCTTTCCTGCAGCTGCTCGACTCACCCTGGCTTCCTAGTGCCACCAGCTCCCGAGCATTTGACAAGCTATCTATCGTCTTCCTTGCAGATCCCTCTGACCCCAACGTCTTCCTCCTTAACAGGCCTCAGATATCGCGAATGTTCAGAGAGCTGGCCCCCAAGAACAACAGCAGCAGCATACAACCGAGCAGCGCCCCGCAGCGATTAGCTGACGTCAGTGTCCCCCTGGCCCGACTGGGCATCACCCTCCTTGAGCTCTGCTTTCGCTCCCCGCTGGAACGCCAGCACTGGAGGACGCTCTATGGGCCTGGCGCGAGCGACAATGAGAGGGAGGGCTTTGACGTGCTGGCGGCCATTGGCTGGCTGCGTGAAGTTGCAGATGAGGCGGGGCCAGATTACGCGGCGGCAGTTTTGTGGTGTCTCGCCAGTCACAAGACTGCACCTGCGGACAGGTGGCGGGAAGACATGTTGAGGGAGGTGCTAAGACCGCTGCAGAGGTGTGTTGATTCGTTCAAGCTCGCTGAGTGCGTGTAGACAGCAGTCGAGGTGTGAGGGTCGGGGTTCGTTTGGCGTAGCTGGGAATTTTTTGTAAAAATTGACCTTGCATACCCACACAAATGTTCCCGAATGACAGAGGCCTGCTTGAAAACAACTTCAGGCATCACACTAGCATGAGAAATATCTATTCATGAAGATGTGGCGAGGCACTTCCATGTTTTCTGGACGTGATTCGTATATGATTTTGTAATAAACGCAGGTACATGATAAGATCCAATAAGATCGAGACATTATAAAACTTTAAAACTCAAACTCAACCTTTCTTGACATAAAAAAAAACAGGTACTTTTTTTTTGAAATGGGGAATCACTTGGTGCTTCGACGGGAGTGACATATATCCATATTGCCACTCCGTCGCCCGCGAGCCGTTATAAGGCAGGATAGATAATCCCGGCTCGCTCTCACTGCAAGAGAGTTTTTGTCATGGTGCAAAACGGCCTTTGCTGGCCCATCAAAACGTCACAATTCTTCACATACGCCCGCCCGCCATGTTTGCACTCGCAATGGCCGTGTGCACCCGGTGTCCTGCTTTGTTGTGTCCCGACTTGGGGGCCGGGTGCGGCGGTCGGCTGGGCCTCTCCTGTTCGTCGTCGGAAGAAGAGGCGGAATTCTTGGGGGAGCGGTGGAGCCAGGAGCTGATACGGGAGCGCTCTGACTTGTCTTCTGCGGAGCCAGCGTCCGAGTCGCGGGCCGGTGAGCCACTCGGGGCGCGGGACGGTGAGCCACCCGGGGTCCGAGCCTGGAGTTGGACGAGAGCGTCCGTGCCGGCGGGGGAGGGCGAGGGCGCGGCCATGGCGCCGACCAGGAGGCAGGAGATGACAAACTTGATCTGCATTTTGTGTTCAAGGGAAACAGAAAGATAGGAAAAAAGGGCTGTGGAGATGAGATAGAGAGATCGACAGAAGAAAGACTAGAGAAGCTGGAAAGTGCTAGATGGGAAGGGTCGAGAGCATGAAAGAAGATAGAGAAGCGAGAGATAACCCCCCTTTGGCAGGTAAGGCTTGCGGGGCACTATATAGGGCCTTGTTATAACTTGGATGTAGACTGCGCTATCAATGCGGTGCACCAAATTGACGTCGGTTCAGGAGAACACGGAGTAGCTCATAACAAAGGATTACTATTAATACCGTCGTGAAAAAAAATGAAAAAATTAAAATTCTCTTCTCCTTACTAAATTTAAAAGCTTGGCAGCAAATGATGGGAAACAGGGCCTTTCTGTGCCCGACTCTATAGGTCGCACGGTACCATGCAGGTACTCAGGTACCTAGGTCTGGGATCCCGGGTCGGACATGACTGTTGGTATACAGCGGCATGAATCCAGCAAATTGCACATCAATGCCACCACTCAGTTCGGTATGGATCTGCCTTTCTACGGCTGTATCTACCAACACCGAATGATCTTTTTAGCGTTAACGTTGCGTACCCCCTGTTCGGCACCCCCCCTGTTCGGCACCCTGAAAATCTAACAACGAAATGCCTACTTTTATAAACTGATTTAAATATAAAATTATCAACGGACAAAAATACAATCGTTTTCACGCTTCTCCGGTTCATTAACCTCTTCTTCATCAGCTAAAGGTTCCAAATTTTCTATATCATTTTCCTGCAATCCAATAATGTTCTGTTTGTTAACCAAAAGCTCGTTTGGATCCGGAACCACCCTCCTCCTTTTAACCGGCCGTATTGCCTCCAGTTGTGCTTCCAATAAGCTGATTTTTTGCTGGGCGCTAGCCAAAAGGGTATCTTTGGCTTCGAAGCTTTTTTGGACTTTTGCAAATAAAAGACGTGAAGTAGCGTTGGTTTTGTTGGATTGGGAAAGTTTTTGCAGTTGAAGTCGGATATCTCGGGTCGTTTTAGGGGTTTTCCAAATAAGTAAAGACGGGTCGTTAATTTTTTGGGCTGGGCTTTCCGGTGTTTTATCCCTTTGCAAACCGTTGTTTTTATCTTTTATAACGTTGGCGTTGCTATTTTCTAACAAAAAAGGGCTTAAAAGTGGTTTAACCAAGTTTACCGGCCATAACCCCGTTGTACGCCAACCAGATTGAATGGTTTTTGCTATAAATGCTTTTAATCTGGCCTTTCGATAACAAAGTAGGAAATTTCGTTTTCCAATAACCGTTGAACAGCAAAACTGGTTTACAAATCCCAGGTGACGTCGATAAGCTTCCTTTAACGGCCCAAAAACCGATAAATCCAACGGTTGAAGAACGTGTGACGAATGAGGGGGTAAATATAGGAGTTGAATATTGTTTTGCAAGCAAAGAAGCATAAATTCGTCCGTTATATGTGATCCATGGCCATCCAAAACTAATAACCGCTTTTCAGGGGTTAAAGGTTGGGTATACGGAATAAACACCTTTTTTAACCATTCGATAGCCGTTTGGTTATTTGTCCACCCGTTTTCGGTTGCATGAAATTGCCAATTATCGAAAGGGCTTAAATCCGTGGGAAACCATTGTTGTTGTACGTTTTTTCCCTTAAATATAACGAGGGGAGGGAGGGCAACGCCCGTAGCCGATATACATTCGATTATAGTCGTCCAACCACGCGTTCCGGGCTCTTTTCGTTGCAACGGCCGGATCCCGTTAAGCCCTAATACTAGGCCATTAGATCCTTTGCCTTCCATTATACCGGTTTCGTCCATATTCCAACGGTTTTCCGGTTTAATAGCGTTAATAACCGGGTTCGTAATATAAAGCCACCAAGATTTAATTACCTCCGTAGTAGCGCCACTAACCCGGGCGTTATCTATTCGACGGGGCCTTTGGGTTTTAAGGATTGGATAACGAGCCAAAAAACGAGTTATCCAACGTTTTCCAAGGCCTTTTGTCTCTCCGGCGGCTTGAAGAATTCGTTCGGCAAAAAAGCGTAATTCTTGATGCGTTGGCGGAAGCCCTAAAGCTGTTTGGGTAAGTACCCAATCAGCCAAATGCTTTTCCTGTTCCGTGGAAAGCCTTTGAAAAGGGCTTTGTGCTTTTTTATAAGGTTGAGAACCTTTAAGTCGACTTTGAAGTGTAGACCTAGTGTTACGACCAGACAGTTGGGCCGGTACCAGGGAGGCCAGGTGGGGTCACACCCCTCCTGACGACACTCGCCCAAAAAAGTCACCGACCGGCAGAACATGGATTACGTAAGGACAAAGCCACGTAACAGCACGTGACTGCCAAGACAGTTGATCTCAAACGGACAAGGGATGATCTCAAAGATCACAACCTGATCTCCAGAGACCCTGGGGAGTCTTTAAGATCAGAGACCTTTCAGGAGAGATCACATTCGGAACATAGTCTATATAAGGCACGCTCATTACCATGTAGATAGATTCGATTCTAGGATTGCTTAGCAGCAATCAAACTCTAGTTAACCTCAATACTTACTTGAGAACGATCATAACTTCACCCCCAGTCATTGAGAACCCCAGTTACCCAGTCAGACGCTCAGTTGCTTCAACCCACTGTACTTTACCCTAAGAACAGGTTACCCCGATACCTTGATCGTAACACCTAGGTATTCCCCATTTTCGGGAGGTTTTTGCAATTGGATTGCCATTATTGACGTCGTTAATTGCAGATATAAGCTGTTTTTCAGTATATTGCTTCATTGGAAAATGGAGAATTAAAATCAGAAAAAAGTAAATCCAAAAGTGACAGATTCATCGAGATATTTATAATAGAAGTTGGAGGATAAAAATAAAAGTGTTGTTATTTTTGGGTGCCGAACAGGGGGGGTGCCGAACAGGGGGTACGCAACGTTACTAGAAGCGATAGCCGAGCGGGAGTGTTTGTATGTAAGAAACAACGCAAAGGCAGAAAAGGGTTTCAACATTGAAAGTGGCACTATAGCATCCGTTGAGATCGCAACGATTGGTTCGATGATTGCGGTCATCTATATCCCTCAATGTGTGTATTTTAACTTTTCACATCGGCTGCTGTGACTTTTCATGAACTTCTATTTTGATCATGAACCGCTATTTTGATGCACAGCTTTTAAAAATAGGGTTCGTTGGGGGAATAAAAATTTGTCACTCCATAAACCCTGCTAATAACGTTCCCACTTCCACCTTATCCCCTGCTCGGTACTCCCCAAGTCCTCAACTCCTTGGTCGGGCTTTCCGGCGCCGCCCAATCCATGAAAATATCTGCTAGCTCCTACCATGTCCCAACGATAATCTTGACTTTACCACCGCCAAACTTCAGCTCTGCACCAGGCGGAAGAAACGAAGCGGGCGTCACGGCGGCGATTGGCCCTCGGCCCGGGCCTCGACGACGCAGGCGTCATCTTCCCAGAGGAAAAAGTCACAGCTCATCGACCTGTCCTTGGAGCACGTCCAGAACCTGCGTCCTTTATTCTTGGTCTCTTTATTCACTCTGCGGATGGAGGCTGCGAGGTCGGGATTACAGTTGCCTTTTTGAACAAATAAATTTGATTAGAAATGTTTGACCAAAGTATGCCCGGTTCGGCTGGGGTCGTGACGAGAAAAGAGACAAAAGACTTACAATACCACCATTTCTTGTCTATATCGTAGTGGGCTCTTGAATTGGGTAGAGTGATGCGATTGCTTGACAAAGAGCCCCCCTCGAATGCTTGGGCATGCGCGAGACCAGCTGCATCAACAGCAGTACTAGATCCCACCGCCGGATCAGCAATCGTGACGCTCGGTCTTCCGCGGCGAGGCGCTGTCCTTGGCATGCCCTCCGTCGGCAGCGGCACCACCGCGACGCTGGGCCTCCTGCGGCCAGGCTCCATCCTCTGCTGCTTCCTCACAACCGGGGTCAGGGGCGCCGAGGCCTCGGCAGAGAGGGCGTGGGAGGGCCCATCGGACGTCACGACGGACGGCGCCCTGTTCCCGATGCGGTCGTTCTGCCTCCGCCGCTCGTGGTCCTCCCACCGCACACCCCTCGGGCTCGCGTACCGTCTCTCGCGCACGGGATCCGCAGCGCCGGGAGTCGTGTCTAGCTCTCGATGCGAGCTGTAGCGTCCGACATTGCCGTGGAGGCTGGTCGGGGCGGAGTTAATCCGGGGTTCGTGTGGGTGGTAGTCTTGGCTCCCTCGCGTAAGCGGTGGTGCGTCCGAATCTGAGTCGTCGTCGACCCGCGCGCGCCTGGATCTCGTGGCAGATTCGTCGGGTGGGACGCTGGGGCGTTGGACTTCCGCGGGGGCCGTGGAGATGACGGTGGGTTGCCTCCAGGTCCAAGTTGGCTCCTTGGACGTCACCATCTCGGCCGGCTCTGCAGTATTTTGCCCCTGAGTAAATGTTGGAGAATCAGGTGCTTTGCTGGCAGGGGGGATGCCGGGAGCATCCCTGCGGTCAACGACCTCCGAGGTGATGGGTGGCGGCGGGTAATACTGGTGTTCCGGGTACCAGGAGCTACCCTCTCCGTCGGAACTGCTTGAATGGCTATCCCAGCGTCGCCTGGCCACGCGAGCTACAGGCGAAGACTCGTCTCCCGAATCACAAGAGTCCGACTCAGCGTCGCGGCGTTCCCGCTCTCGTTCCAGAGATGGCCTCGAACTCCACGCTGCCCGGGCGGCATCGGGATTCCGCGCAGCCCATCTGCGATAGTATTCTTCTGGATCCAACTCGCCCCTGTTGAGGGCAAGCCACTGCTCGTGGTTTCTAAAGTCTCCCTTCCACAGGATGACCTGACGGTCTTTTGCGGCAGCATCGTCCCACCTTTGGTCGGCTGAGTCGTCTGGCGATGGAATCCTGCGAGGATATTGCCTGTCGGTGGAAAAGTTGTTGTCGTCTTCCTCTTGTGCCACCGCCGCCCTTGCGGCCTGGGACGACAGGATCAGCCAGCGGACAAACGGCCGGCTCCTCATGGCGGCAGGGTAGTGGCGCTTCAGCAGCTCGGCGGCGCTGTTCATCATGGACAACATGTTTGCCGACTTTTTGATGTAGTCTATGACGTAGGGCTTGGCGGTGAAGTGAGCCAAGGTGACCGAAGTCGTCTGGTCGAGACATGCCAGCAGGCTGGCCTCGTCGTGGTCGAGCTGCTCCCACGGCCCGGTAAAGTCAAAGTCGAACCTGTCCCTGCCCGGGAGGTTGTTCTGCCAGTTCCAGTGCTCCCTGTAGCCAAACGCTATGGCGTCAATGGCCTTGAGGTCGCAGCAGTCCCAGTGGCGGTTCTGTCTTGACAAGCTGGCAAAGAGGCTTCCCCAGTCTACCCAGTGCTCAAAGTCCGATTGTAATGATCCTATATGGTTGAGTTGGGAGGCAGACTTGAATGCAGCAACGAATAGCTTGATACTCAAGACTATAATCTGCACCTCTGTTGACCCCAGATCGTCCTGAAAATCAAGGTAGCTGAATGTACTGCGCAGCCACTCCACGCTGTAGACGCAATCGTCTGCATGGATCAATACGAGACTTTTGATCAACGACCAGTTCCAAAAAAGCAAGGTCCCCTCCGCCCTGGGATGTAAATCCAGCCACGGGTCCGCGCCGTCTTCCGTGTTCAACCCCTTTTCCCGCCGCGCCCGCCGAAGCCCTTCCTCCTCTATGCTGACCCCGAAGCTCGGCGGGGGCCGCAGCGACTTGAGGGCCTTGTAATCCTCCATGGCCAGGAGCAGTTCTGCATACTGAACAAACACGTAGGGGTTTCCGATGTGCTCTGCCAGTTTGCTGCGGAAGAAGCTCTTGGCCGCTCTGAAATCGCCCACTCTTCGGAGCCGCGCCAGTTCGCCCAGCTCATCGTCGAGGTCCAGAGCGATTGGCAACTGGAGCTGCACGTGAACGTTGACGGGTTGATCGGGGTCGCACGTAGTTTGGTGCTCTTCCTCTGCCGTCATTTGAAATTCCCGATCCCCGTAGGCGTGTCTGTGGGACCCATGGCGAACGTATTCGTCGATATAGACCAACTCGGTCGAGCCCCTCCTGCGACGAGCGCGCGGGCTTTTGGGACGCGCAGGACCCGGAGGAGGTCCTGCGTAGATGACCTGCCCGTCATGGTTGCTGCCCTCGGGGTTGGGGTCGGCGTGGCTCCACCGCCCGCTGAACCTGTCCAGCTCCGCACCTTGTGGTGGCGGCGGCGCAAAGTCGTGGTCGACTGCCCTCCGTGGTCTTGGCGGCCTGTAAAATGAATCGCTCCAGTAGCTTTCCATACTCTGCTTTGTTTATGCCGCGATAGGGCCTTGCTCAGTGCCTTGCCGGCAAGTGAAGAAGATGCGGCAGGATGATAATAACGTCTTGAGAATCTGTCCAAATGCCAAATGCCCACATCATGCTGCGCCCGAGTCTTGGCGTCAGCTTGCGGAGGCCTCACACCCTTGAAGATTGCGGCTGACGGGTCAGGATTGGGATTGGACTCTGGGTTCAGAAACCCCACTCACACACTTCTCTCCCGGGAGTAGAGTCGTCTTGCAAATTGATCAGTCAATTTCTCACTTTATTTCTAGAACTAGTTCTAGTTTTAATCCATCGCTTTCATCTTCATCTGCTCGTGTCAATCCAACCCCGTCAAAACACCAATCACACAAAAACCCCCATGGCCTCAACAAGCCGACCCGGCGACATCACCAGCGCCGTGGTCCCGCCGGCCGCCCAGCAAACCCCCGCTCCATCCTGCCCGGAGCTGAGCAGAGGGACGTGGAGCAAGCGCTACGGGCGGTACGACTTTGAGCGGTTCGACCACGTCAACCACCGCGACGCGCTGGTGGGCGGCGCGTCCATCGGCAGCGTGCAGGTGGACTGCAACCTGCTCTTTGCCGAGTCGCAGTGGGGCGTGCTCGAGGACGCCGACGCCGGCATCGTCTACATTGACTTTTACATCCAGCAGCCCGCCCACTACCGTCTGGACTGGGCGCGCATCGAGGTCACGCTCGAGGACGTGCGCGAGCCGCTCCGTGGCCTGCCCGCCCAGATCACGCCCTACTACGGCCCGCGCCGCGTCGTCGGCCCCGAGAGCACCAAGGCCAAGCTCGAGCGGGTCAGCCTGGAGCCCAGACTCGAGGTCATGGGCGCGGGCGGCGGGCTGGGAGGCAAAGAGTTCGAGACGTCGTTTGAGGTCCCCTGCCGGTGGGAGTTTACGGGCACTCGGGTGTGCCGAAGCGGCAAGGGCAAGAAGGTGTTTACGGGCCTGCACCGGACGCTGGAGTGGAGCCTCAAGGAGAACGAGCTTGACCCCGGGCAGCAGAACTTGGTCAAGACGGCGTTTGCCTTTGCGCGGCAGGGCGAGCCCTTTTTGATGAAGATCAAGGTCCGTGGTGGGTTGAAGGGGACCATGAACAGGATCAAGGCAAAGTTTTCGCACAGGAAGGGTTCGGACGGCATCTCGACCACCAGGATTGGTAGGTACAGTGGTCCTCAGCGATCTCTGGACAGGCTCGCCGGCGATCTTGACAAGGTCATGGAGATGAAGAACCAGCAACTTACTGCGCTGGAGCTGCCTCGACCACAACCTGCCACCTTCTGGCAGGTTTCTAGCCCACAAGCGATGGGAGGTAGTCAGAGTAGCAATGGCGATGCGCAGACCGCTGCTCCGACCTCAGCTCCTCTTCCGTCCGCCTCCAGGCCACAGGCAATCCTCCCAACTGTGGCCTCTCCTGTCCAGATCGAAGCACCAGCACCTGCACCAGCACCAGCACCAGCCACATCGTCAACGAGTTTGCAGGACCGAACGCAGCCGACGCTGGAGAATCTGAGCGCCATGGCGGAGCTTTTTATGCGTCCGAGTCTCGAAACGATACGGCAACAGATGAGCATGCAAACAAGCATGCAAACACCCGCAAATCATCCACCCCCTACAGTGGCGACACTCCCTAGTGAGGTTTCCGGCACGGTAGAAGAAACGCCAGGTGTGACGCCCGCTGCCGTCCCGGAGACTCCGATGGTCTCAACTCGGACCACGGACACATCACCCGGGGAGGCCGCAACACAAGGACCATTGAACGCTGGTCAGGTTACCATAGCATCCGTTGACGACGAGGTCGCCATGCTACAAGAAGCCCTCACGAAGCGGATGCAAAAGCTCAGGAGCGCCTTTCTCTGGATAATATTCCAGCCTCCAAAGCTTCCCTTGCTCGTGTTGCAAAGACTATATCAGCTGATCAAATGGCCACGACTTATTCTCCGCCTCATGCTTCGAGTGTTATTCGGGGTATAAACTAATAAGACACAAAACTACTTCATGAACACTCTATATGCTTATTTACATATTCTATACACGACATGTACAAACTGAAACCCCCTTGCGGAGTACATCTAAACATCTCATAACAGAAACACTCTTCGCCCACTTACTGCTGCGCGATAATCTTGCCAATGGCAGCCTCGGCAGCAACCATGACGATGGCGTTGGTGTTGCCGGTCGGCAGGTCAGGGTGCATGCTGGCGTCGACGACGTACAGGTTCTCCATGCCGTGGACCTTTGCGTCGGGGCCGACGACGGACGTGGCCTTGTCCTCGCCCATGCCGGCGGTGCCGACAAAGTGGTTGCCGGGCTCGATCTTGTCCAGCACGGCGGTCGAGTTGCTGTAGCCCTGCAGCTTCCAGCCCGGGTAGGCCTTGACGGCGGCGACGGTCTCCTCGACAAAGGCCAGCGCGGCCCTGCGGTCCGCCGCGTCGACCAGGTACGGCTTCTGCGTAAAGACCATCTTGCCGCCCGCGTCGATGCCGACGGAGCCCTTGGAGGTCAGGCCGTGCGTCAGGTACGCCTTGATGCTGAACAGGCCGGGCCCGCCGGGCGAGCACGAGCCCTGGATGTAGCGGGTGCGGTTGTCGCCGCCCGCGTCGGTCGACGTCCAGAAGATGAGCTTGTGCATGCCCTGCGCCAGCTGGCCCGACGACCGCTCGTTGTACAGCGAGATGTCGGACCGCGCCGACGAGACGCCAAACGCGGCCGCCGACGCGTTGAAGGCGCCAAAGGTCTCGTTGGTCTGGATGGTCAGCGTGAAGATGGAGTGGTCGCGGATGGTCTTGCCGACCGGCAGGTCCACCCACTGGTCGCGGGCCGGGAGCTTGACGCCGCTGGTGCCGTTCTGGATGATGCGCAGCTGCTCCGCGGGCCCGATGCCCGAGTTGAGCAGCACGCGCGGCGTGCCCCAGGCCCCGGCCGCCAGTATCACCTTGCCGCCCTCGGCGAGGCGGAAGCGCTTCTTGCCGCCCTCGATCTCCACGCCCGTGACCTTGCCGCCCTCGCGGAGCAGACGCGACACGCTGGCGTTGAGCTGCATGCTGAAGCCGCTCTGCTGGCGCGCCACGGGCAGGTAGCTGGCCAGCGAGCCGGCGCGCTTCTGGTCGCCAATGTTCCAGTTCGGGTAGCTGTAGGCCTCGTGCTTCTCGTCGGGCTGCGCGACCTGGTCGACGGCCTTCCAGCCGCGCGACGCCAGGAAGCCGCTGCCGAGCGTGTCGTACAGCCCAAAGTCGTAGCGCCTGCCGTCGGCGGACGGGATCTGCGAGCCCGGGTTGACGGCGTAGACGCGGTCGGCGGCGGGCTTGACGTCGCTCCACTTCCAGCCGCTGGGCCAGCGGTCGTCAAAGTCGCGCGCGGGCGGGTGGACGTAGACGAGGTAGTTGAAGGAGCCGGCGCCGCCGAGGACGCAGGCCGAGACGCCCTCGGTGTCGGGGCACATGTACTTGGAGAAGAGGCCGACGTCGCGCACGGCGGGGGCCAGGCCCGGCACGTCGGTCGGCGTGAGCGTGTCGTTCCACGAGAGGACGTTGTCGGCCCCCGTCGCCACCGTGGGGCCCACGCCGCGCTCCAGCAGGAGCACGTGCTTGCCCGTCTGCGCGAGCCGCGTCGCCGCCACGATGCCCGCCTGCCCGCCGCCCACCACGATGTGGTCGTACGTCTGCTTACCGGCGCACGAGCTGTTGCCGGCTGCCGTGACCGCCGCGATGGCGCACGCCAGGCTGGATAGAAGCGTCGTCCTCATGGTTTACTGGTTTTGGCTGTGGTTGTGGGGGTTGAGAAACTTGTCAAGGATTCTCTGGTAAAAATGAGTGTGAACCGCTGGCAAACGTCGGGGGTGACTGCGCAAACTACGGTGGGTGGTAAAGAGCCAAGGCCCGGTACACCTCGGACCCCCTGTGAGGAGGAACGGCTGTTCTAATATATACAAAAGCTACGCGGTAGTCGAGAAAGAAATCTTCTCCATCTTTTTTCGTCATTGTTACCCTGCCAGTATGCCACTAATATCCAACCGACCTGGGGCGGCAGGCTTGCTAAGCATCAGAGCCCGCTTAGACGACACTTGGTAATAAAACGTCATTTCGGTGTTTTCCCCGTTCTCGGGTGAGGGCCACCCGTCTCGGATTCCAACGCCGGTTAAACGTGGTATACAAGCTTTCTTTCGGGCACAGCAAGTCGACGGCCCAGGTCCTCGGCACTGGCGTCCGTGGTCTCCCCAGGGAGCTCCCAGTTGACAAGTTGACGGTATCCACCGGCGCCCTTTGCTACGTAAATTGTTGGCAACGCCCCGCTTGGCAACCATCGAAGCCCTGGTCAGATCTGCGCCCCTGACTCGCGGCAAAGCCCTCGCTTGCGCAAGCTGCTCCCACCTTCCGCCAACGACGACGAAAGAATGCCAAGTTGCAGCCTTTGCCACTGGAAGCGAAGCGCGGAATGCTCTAGATGCATAGTGGCTTAGGTAGAGGATTATAACCACGAGTTTTCTTTCTTTTCTTTTTTTTCTCTCCCTCTCTCTCTCTCTCTTTTCCCGTGCAGGACAACACCTCTATCCGGTACCAAAACTTGAACAAATTGGCTAATATCCATTTGTGGAACAAGGACTTTTTATCGCAGTAGATCATTTCAGCGAGATTCCAGGAGGCCATGTGGACAAAAGCGGGCTCCTTTTTTGGTGGTTACCCAATCTCGCGGTATCCGCCCTGCCAAGTGAGAAATAACCTGCCAAACGGAAGACGGAAAAAAAGTCATCATCGGCCCGTTGCTTACAAACAAGGCAAAATGAAGCGCGACAAAACAAACCTGGAATCCATTTTTTGCCCTGCGGCCCAGAACCAAGGTGTCAGCCACTTTGGCAGACTGTATCGTCGTACGTAGGCTGAAAAGCCCAGGATGTGGCGTCGTCCAACTGGAGACTGACATTCAATTGGAACTTTGTACTTTTGGTGCTTTGTCGACACTCGACAAACACGTCATGCTTCCCAAATAGGAAGGAAGGAAGGCATTACTACACACGACCCCCTGAATGAATGTATTCGTGGGCCTAAAATGGAGAATACTCGAATTTGCCCTGCACCGACAGTACACGTAAATTCAGAAACCCCACCAAGTACCTATGTCCTGACCTTGTCCTGGTAATAGCACTTTATGAGGTAATTCACATATTGTTGTCCCCCGGACTACGGAATTTCAATTCGTCGAAAGAAAAAACAAGGCCAAACATCGCCGGTACATTCATTCAGGGGGTCATATGTACAGTAATGTGACATTTTACGGCGCCCTGCTTGCCTGCCCCCTTTCTAGTCTAAACCCAAACAAATCTTCTTTCAGCTGCCACGTTAGCATTCCACGCAACCATTCAACCAAGATATTTGTGGTAATACATGTCCATGAAGTAGGGCAATTTGCACGCACCACGTCTAATACTCCCAGACCAAATACCCTTCCAGCTGACCTAAAAAGAAGCCAAGAATTCACCCATCACAGTACCGCATCTTGGCGTGGACTTTTGTCCATCGTACCTAGATCTGTCTTGTACAGGTCGCATACATCCCGGCTGCTTCGCGGTCGCTCAGATTCGCACTGCGGGGATCGACATGCATGCCCAATTTTGAGCAACGAGTTTAGACCTTTGTCCACTTCCTGCGCGTCTTGGCATCGGTGAGCTGAGCCACAACCCTCGCGCCCTTTGGTGTCAGCGACTCAGCAGTATTCCGAGGCCGCAGCGTCAACCAGCTGAACGGGGGACGTATAAGCGAAAACCGTCGGCATCTTACATACACAAACGCGTCACGCCCCGCATTATCCATGCCTCCGATCCAGTCCGAAGCCTACAGCCCGGCCGGCCACAACGTACGGTGTTATGTAGCTAGGCAGCGAGCTGAAAAATGACTCCAGGAAAAAAAAATACAAGCTGAAAAAGTGATTCCAGAAAAGTACTTAAACATGGCGATCTCCTCGTTGTAACAAGACCAAATGTGATTATCTCCAAGTGACAGGTTGTCCATCCATAGTGCTGTACATCCCACAAATCCAGTCCCCAGCGCAGGAAGAATGTTTAGACCGTCTCTCCTCTCCCTGATCGGCCTCCAGCTGGCCGGGCTACTGGCGCCACAATCGCTGCCCATGGCCGTCCAGGCCGCCCGCAACGGTCTCTGTCCCATCCCCGGCCCGGTCCTCCCGGCCCCCAAGGCGCCCAGCAGCCGCCCGGCGGCCGCCGTGGTGGCAGCCGGCGCCAAGGAGCTGCTCGACGGCGTAACCGCGGCCCTCAACTACACGGCCGTGTCTATAGCCGTCAAGTCAATCCACGAGGACGGCTACATGCTCGAGTACCACCGCACGCCGCCCGTGTTGGACCCCAGGGGGGTGCAGCAGGTCGACGGCAAGTCTGTGTACCGCATCGCCAGCGTCACCAAGGTCTTTGCCGTGTTGGCCGTCCTCCTGCTCGATGGTGTCAGCTTGGATGATCCCATCACAAAGTACTTCCCGGAGTTTGAGAAGCTCAACGAGCAGCCCGAGGTCAAGGACGAGCTTACCCTTGTCGACTGGGATGAGATTACCCTGGGCGCGCTGGCTTCTCATCTGGCGGGCATCAAGGCAGACTGTGAGTGTTTATGTTGTTCATGAGAATCACCTCCAGATTGCCATGCTGGATTGCTGTTATTATGACTTTATAGGAATGGTTGTACTGAAGAATATTTGACACTCTTAGTCAGTAGCGACCTTTCCACTTATAAGTCTTTCGACCCGGACGTTTATGGATTACCTCCGCGCGGCAATTCATCTCTCCCATGGTGCTCTGGATTTCTGGGGGTTCGAGAGTGCACCGTCGACGGTAAGAGCCATGATTCCCAATCCAACAGGATACAGTCTAGTTGCTATTGGTGTCTCGAAACTCTTTGGTTGCTTACTAACTGTACTTTGGCCAGACTTTCTGCAACTCTTTGGAGACAACTGGCCGGCGCTCGCACCCTTCACCACACCCGTCTACTCCAACAACGGTGCTGCTATCCTCGGGCTCGTCGTCAGCAAGGTTTCCGGCAAGTCCTTTGAGGCCTTTGTGCAAGAGAAAATCCTCGACCCTTTGAACATGAAGCATACCTTTGCCACCAAGCCCGACGATAAATTGGGCGTCATCAGTGTAGAGGACACCATGTGGGCTGCCGACATGGGCTTTACGGGGCCGTAGGTTATCCCACCTCTTGATATTATTGGCTTTCTTTCTTCCAACACAAACACTGATTAAAACGAACTCATCCAGATCTGGAGCCTACTACGCGTCAACCGACGACCTCATCGCCCTCGCCGACGGCATCCTCAGCAACAAGCTCCTCAGCCCCGCCAAGACCCGCAAGTGGCTCAAGCCCTGGGCCACCACCGCATCCTCGGGCACCATGGTCGGCGCCCCGTGGGAGATCTACCTCGCCAGGAACGTCACGTCCGACCAGCGCACCGTCGAGGTCTACACCAAGAACGGCGGGCTCCTGACCTACAGCTCGTACGTCGTCCTCGTGCCCGACTACGACCTCGTCTTCACCATCCTGGCCACGGGCCCCACCGCGGAGCTCCCCTACCTCGGCACCCAGGTCATCCTCAGCACCCTCGTGCAGGCCCTCATGCCTGCCCTCGAAGCATCGTCGCGGGACGAGGCCGCGCCCCGGTACGCGGGCGTCTACCGCGACGAGGCCACCAACTCCACCGTGAGTATCGCGCTGGCCGCGGACGACCTCGGGCCGGGGCTGAACCTCACGGGCTGGGTCGTCAGGGGCAAGGACGTCATGGCGGCCTTTGTCGAGCCGCTGGACCTCACCCCGCCCCCGGCCGACGTGCCGCCCCCGCCGCCGCAGCTCCTGACCGCCACCGCGCGGCTGTACCCCACCAACCTCAAGAACGAGAAGCGCGAGAGCTGGAAGGGCGTGATTGGGGTGGGCTCGGCGGAGCAGCTCGCGCAGCTGGATGCGCTGCTGGCCTGGGAGCAGGGGTCGTGCGGCACGTGGGGCTCCATCGACAGGCCGGCGTACCAGATGCGGGCGGTGGATCAGTTCATCTTTGGGCTCGGGGAGGACGGCGCTGCGGTCAGCGTCGAGCTGCCTTCGTTCAAGGTCACGTTGAAGAAGGAGGGTGCTGCGGTTCCGCCAAAGTTTAGAAGGTGAATGGGTCTGCTGGAATCCACGGCCTTGTAATTGCATAAATGAGCTTTTGGACTCTTGAGGGTGCCGTCCACCAGAGGTTTAGTTTGTGAATAATCAGTAATCCGTCACTAATATGAGATGTGCTGTCATTTAACCAAAGGTCCATCATTGCTTAGGGAGAATAGGCGTAGTTGTGGAAAGGTTGTAAGATCACATACTGAAAACGACATTGTTAAGCGTAGCGCCATCTAGTCTCACATGTATCAGTGGAGGTGGTCATCCTCTCGAGCTTAGAGAAGACATGTATTTTTGTTCATCCATCCCAAGTTCTCGTCCGAAATGAATAATACCTCAGTCTTGCCCGGGTGGATGCCCCTTTGGATTTGCCGATTCCCTACTCTAACCGCCCACTCTAACCGCCTACTCTAACCGCCTACTCCAACCGCCCCGAGATTGAAAACAATCTGTCTACCCGGCATGCGAAAGATTTTTTCCAGGCACTCTCATGCTGTCGCAGTCATAAATAGCGGCCCCACAAGTGTCTCTGAATCCCCTCGTGGCTGCATGTCAATGTTGCGCGGTTCCAGCTGCTAGATGCCTGATTTGTAGTGCAGAAATAGTCACATGGCTGGATTTATGGCTGATTTCAAGGCCTGAAGGTGGGACACTCTAGGCAAAATGTTTTGCCATGGAAAATTGGGAAGCATTGGCCTCCGTCGGTGTCTTAGCACATGCATATGTCATGCCAAAGCGCGCAAGCCACCGTGCATGTTGATCATCAACGAACATCCCCGTATCCTCAAAGCTCGTGCCAAAGGAAACACGCAAAAGTGGCACACGCCATGTATAGCCATATAAAGATTTCCACGTGCCCGTCTGCCCGCCGGTCCGCCTGTCCGCCTGCACAGGTCCCAGAACTTTTAACACGGTTGCAACAGTAGTTTTGCACCATTTTGATTGCATTGAACGCTGGTACAGACGTATTGGAATTGAAATAGAAAAGCTGTTAATCGATTTAATTATATTTAGCTGCTATGGATTGTTACATTACGACACGTGCACGCTCGTTATGTTGAAAAAGTGTAAAAGGAAAAAGAGGAAACTATGCAAAATCGCCGTTGCAACCATTCAAACATAAAGAAAGAAGAGTTTGTGAAGTTTAGGCGCGTAGGTGGTTTAATAATATATGTGGATGGGTCTTGCTCTGGGAACGTATTTTGGGCGAAAGACTGATAGAATTGAGGTTTTACGCGGGTAAGAACTCTGTAGAATGCGCCATGCGCACTAAGGAGTGCGCTCTCGTTGTATATAATGCGGCCGTCACGTAGGAAAGCAATTCCAACTGGTTTAAAAACTGAGCGATCCCAAAAATGGTTTATATCAATTAATATTTGAAACATAAACTTAACATATAAACTTAAAAGATTTTTATTAAAAATTTATACTATGCAAATAATTTGTAAGGGTAATAGGTCGCTCAATAGTTACCAACTCCGATTAAATTCAATATTTTACTGGGCCGAGGATCGAGTTGGACAGGCTAATATTCTATTGGCTTAAACTAAAGGAAAACCATGCTATCAACTTAGCTGGACTAAAAACCTTCTGTAATAAAATACTACCCCTCTGGTTGCAATTTGATCCATGTATTTATTCTCGTGACTTCTTCTTTCCGGCCTTGTTTTCATTCTTATCTGTTACTGTCAATTGTTCCATAAGAGGGCCGAGTGCGTCCTGAACCTCTTGGGTATATTTGCAGTCTGCTGGCGTAGACTCTCTATTTGCGTTTCTAATATGGGCAATACGTCGCCTCTGATTAACGCTTGCACGTTATAGCTGGAACAATTACCATTTTATAAATTATCTTACTTTCGCTTGAAGCCCTTTACCTCCTTGGAGGCTGAAGTGGCCTTTGGCTCCTCATCTTCTGAATCTGACCAATTGTACACTTCAGCAACAGTCCGGGCCCCGCTGGACCCAGCCCTGTTTCCGCTGCTGCGAATTTCGAGGTTATTCAGACGGCCGGTAGGCAAAGCAAGAACTTGGCTGCTCGAAAGCGCGAAGGCTAGCAGCCGGAAAACCTGGGAAGTGTGCATTGTGTTTGTGGGAAACAAAAGGTATAAGGTTATAATATAATATATCCAACTTGTACTGCTGAAACATAAAAGAAAATGAATGAGAAACTAATTAGGAGGAGGACGGCCTACGAGACTTTATAAGACCGCAGTTAAAGATTTTTTTATATTTTTAATTATACGGGTAAAGCTAAACAAATTCTACGTTAATCAAGAAAATATTATTTATCCTTTTTTTGCTTTGCTTTGCATATTTACCTCCACCTCTAACAACTATACGCGTATTTTGTATTCAAGGCTTTATTTTCGTTTTAGTAAAGTTGTCTCTTTCCAATTAGGCGTTATCTTACCCATGAAAAAACAAATCGGAAAATGGTTTGGAAGTAGCTTTTTTCGACCGGGAGAGGGTCCTATCAACGTTAGGGGGTGGGCGCCTTGTCGCTACGTAAGTACCATCAACGAGAAACGGAAGTCCAGACCTTTGGGTGGCGACTATCGTCGTTAGGGGGAAAGATGCGAAATATAAAAGAAGCCGTCACTGCCTTACTATAAGTCGCAAAATAGCATGTTTGAAAAGGGATGCTATTCTCGGCAATCCCTCTGTTACGACCAAAGGGTTGGGCCGGTACCAGGAAGGCCAGGTGGGGTCACGCCCCTCCTGACGACACTTGCCCAGGAAACACCGACCGGCAGGACCAAGATTACCTAAGCAATGAGTCACGTGACTGCACGTGACGCCAAGAGGAGGTGATCATTTGGATCGTTAAATGATCAGGAAGATCTAAACAAAAGTGATTATTGTGATCACTTCGTGATCACCATAATCACATTCGGAACATAGTCTATATAAGGCACGCTCATTACCATGTAAATAGATTCGATTTTAGGATTGCTTAGCAGCAATCAAACTCTAGTTAACCTCAATACTTACTTGAGAACGATCATAACTTCACCCCCAGTTATTGAAAACCCCAGTTACCCAGTCAGACGCTCAGTTGCTTCAACCCACTGTACTTTACCATAAAAACAGGTTACCCCGATACCTTGATCGTAACATTTTGATTGCTCCTGTTCAGTACTTTGCCTTGAAACATACCGAGCAATATCCGACAACATGTCTTCCCAAACGTCTAAAAACAACACTCCCAGCACCCCGGCTACAAACAGCAAGGCGGCCCAAAAAGCCCCTGCTCGGCCCAAGGACGATAGCGACAGTAATAGCGAGGAGGACCAGCTCCGTAGGCAGGTTGCTCAAACCAACCAGGAGCTCCACGAACAGACGCTCCGCGCAACCCAACTCCAAAAGGAACTCCAGGCTCTCCGAGCCAGTGCTAACGTTACCTCAACCCCTCTTAATGGGCGCGAGAGACTCAAGCTTAACCCCCCAACCACATTCGATGGCATACCTGGACAACTTAAAGGGTACCTTGTACAGGTACGCACCTACCAAGCATTCCATTTGGAAATTTTCCGCAGTGAAACAAAAAAGGTGGTACACGCGGCCATTTTCCTCCGAGGACGAGCCTTGTTTTGGTTCGAGCCTCTGTTGCAGGAATGGCTTGATGTACCCCCCGAAGAACGACGCCAAAAAGTCACCGACATTTTCTCAACCTTCGCAGGGTATAAACGCACCCTCCGTTCCTTGTTCCAGGAACCCGATGAGAAACGACAGACCGAACGAGACTTGGCCAACCTACGACAAACCAAATCAGCCTCCGCTTATGCAGCCGAATTCAGAAGGCTAGCAACAAGGCTGGACATGACTGAAGAAACCAAAATCCTCCAGTTCTACCAGGGACTAAAGTTAGAAGTAAAAGACGAAGTATCCAAGCTTGACCGACCCGAGGATTTCCTCGAGTACGTCGAACTTGCCATCAAACTTAACAACCGGATTTACGAACGCCGACAGGAAAAACAAGGCGGACAGCGAGTGTTCGTCACCTCAACTCGACAAGCCAACACGGGACGCAAGTACCAACACCCTTAACCCATATACCACAAAAACAATGGTGGATGGCAGCAGCCCCGTCATATGGCACCCCAGACCTACAGTACAGCTTATGGTACCCACAGTGGACCCATGGACCTCAGTGCCACACAACACAAAAAGCCCCGTAAAGATCCCAAAAGTGGCAAATGTTTCAAGTGCGACAAGACAGGGCACATCGCCAGAAATTGCCCAAGAAACCAGGAAGATATCCCTGATTTTAGGGGCAAGAACGAAAAACCACGAGGATTTAATGCCACCAATTACCAGCAACTACGGCCTGACCAACATAGCACAATAAGCTGGACCACCTGCTACAATAACAATTGCATGGTATATAACAGCTCCAAAAACAACGCAGGATGGTACCCACAGAAGCCCCGAGGCACTCGAACCCTAGCAGTAGGAAACCGAGTACCCCTAGGGACAGGACAACCAACGAAATTACACCGACAAAAGACCCAATTACCCGAACTCACGGACTCGGATGCCTCCGGAGAATCGGATGAGGAACCTTTGGGACAAACCCACCACATCAGGACAACCAATCAATCCTCAACACAAAAATTAAGCGAGGATCCCGAGGAAGAGTCCAGCGAGGAAGAGACCATACCCTCGAACCAGTACAACGCAGCAAGGGAAAACAACCCCTACATATACGAAAAGAAACATATCAACTTATACCGAGACGACCAATCAGTACAGTTTCCCGGATTGCCATTTTAGGCACAGATCCGACATCCTACAGGACCAGTCAATGCAACTTTTGGAGACCACCCGACCTTGGACACCAAACACCCTCAACACGCAGAAATCTTTTGGGCAAAATGCTTCCGAGACAATTGTGGACTCCATTTAAGCAGGAAAATAGTCCACAACTTTTTCCCACGACGACGCAAAGCAACAGGCATTTACGAAATATATACCACAACCGACCTACCAAATTGGGAAATTAAAATAAGACTCAACACTGAGCCAGCCGCAATTTTCACGCCTAACGACAACTACCCCATGGCGTGTTGCAACCAGAAACAGTTCCCATGGTATGAGTGCACCCGAAACGTATGCAGAGTACATATGCTAACCAAAGCACAGGCCTGGCACGAACAGAAATCACGGCAACCAGGACCTGCACCAATGACCAGAATTGTGTGGAACCCCAACGTACGAGATAACGAGATAACCACGAACGCACGCAAGATACCCGTACCAGCGAAACACCCATTTGACCTAGTCGAAACAAGAAGTAGCCACACACCCAGGGACAAGAAAAACAAGGACCCACGACGCGAGTCCAGCAAGTCAAAAAACTAAGACAGCCAGACGGCACAGGGCACCGAACGGCGACAACAGGAACGAAACAAAGAACCCTGAACGCTATACAAGACACCATAGCAGCACATGAACACATATTTCTCGACATACGACTCGATGGCAGACCCATACGAGCACTCCTCGACAGTGGAGCACAAGGCAACTACATCTCACCAAGGGTCGTAGCGAAACGACGGATACCTTGGCAGCAAAAGAAGGAACCATACCAGTTGCAGACCGTGGAAGGAGAGGCAGTTTCATACGGGAACGGCACCATCGAAACAGAGACCGTACACCTCTGGATGGAGAGCTATGGACGAAAGGAACAAATCACCTTAGACATTACGGAAATAGGGGACAAAGACGTGATATTAGGAATCCCCTGGCTCAGAAGGAGCAACCCCCGGATAAATTGGACAACCGGCCAAGTCCAATGGGAAGAGCCGTTAGCCTCTGAAGGAAAATCCGAGAAACGGACTTTACGCAACGAGCGTAGGGCACAGGAGCGAAATTAACAAAAAATTATGGCGCTATTGAGGAAAAGCGAGCCACGCCTGGAGCCAATATCGGAAGGATCGCGACTATTTATAAGCGAAGAACGATCGAACCTTACCACATTGATCGACAACATCCCGGCCGAATACCGGATATATGAACGACTATTTAGCCCCGAATTCGAAACAGGATTACCTGAGCATAATCCGTTCGACCACGAGATACTATTGAAAGAAGGAATACAGCCCAAACTCCACAAGATATACGGCTTGAACCCAATACAGATGGAGGCACTAGTAGTAGTAGTAGTAGTAGTAGTATTATTTAACGCCGGGCTCGGCCCGGCTTGTTAGCCGGCCGTTAGCAACCTCCCGAGGGGTATCTCGGCGCGCGTTCTATCTTCTTTATTTACACAGGGGGAAAACAAGGAGGGCAGAGGCGGATCGTGCCTGACCGGGTTCGGGCCCGGTCCTGCTTAGGGGGTTAGTTCACTGACGCGACCCCGTGCCTAAGGTGCACGGAGGGTTCGTCTGACGGCTTGTGCCGTGAATTGTGGGTGAAAAGGCAGCAAGTCTATTCCTCGTCTGAGTTCGAGTCGTTTACGATCGGTGTCCCTAGGCGTAAAGTGCGTTCGTGGCGCGCGGGGCGCTGGCGGGCCGCTCTGGGGCGGGCGCTGAAGTAGTTGGTGGCTATCGAAAACGCCTGAAAGCTTGTCGGTTGCCCGAGGCTTGTCTGGAAGAATTTGCGGCGTTGGGCGCGGTCTGGCGGCCCGACCGGCCGCTCGTTATCAAACCACGGCCAGTTTCTCCACACCGCCCGCGAATAGCGGCAGTGCACCGGGTGCTCAGGGGAGGTCCGCTTCCAGCACCAGGCACACGAGGTGTTTGCATCCTGGTGGTTGAAACGGTCATGGTAGGCTTTGAAATCGCCGTGGCCGGTCCTCATGGCCAAATAATGGCCCAGTAGGGGTCTTGGCAAACGCAGTTCCTCGGGCTCCTTTCTCGGTGTGTATTGGAATTTCCATTCCCTATATGCGGGGGACCGTTCACAGAGTTCTTTACGCCACCAGTCCTTCTCTATATTCGAAAGAATGGCTCTGAGGACCGTGCCGGCACCGCTATACGTGGTTTGCTGAGCCCTCGGGTCTGGGTCCGGCGGTCCGGCGGAGCCGGCCTTGGCCAGCTCGTCAGCCCGGTCGTTTCCCGGGATTCCCTGGTGCCCAGGGCACCAACGGACCCGAACCTCGGTACCTTGTTTTCGGAGTAGATCGACAAGGTCATGGAACTCCAGAAAGGCCCATTGGGACGAACGCGGCGCGTCGCCTCTAAGACCCCAAATAACCGAGGTGCTGTCCACACAAATCCAGATCCGGGCGCCTGGCTGGGCCTTGGCTGCCGCCTGTAGCCCTTTTAGGGCGCCAATCGCCTCGGCGTCGAAAACGTGGCTTTCCGGCGTAATAGATGCGGAGCCTGCGGCAAATTCCAGGCCCGCCCTAAAAGCGGCCCATCCGTACCCTATTTGGACGCAGTTGTTTTCGTGTTTTTCCGAACCATCCGTATATACCACGATATCGTCAGGTGATACCATGTCCAGCCATTCGATAAAGCGGCGGGCCGCTTCCTCTTTCGGGACTCCTCCGGTGGGGTCAGTGCGAGAATCCGGGGCATTGCGAGGTGCGCGCAACTCTAGTCTCCGGATCCGCGGGAGAAGTTGTGCAGCCGTTTGCAGGGTCGTGGCCGAATGGCCCGAGTTGCGGGCACGAGGTGTTTCACGCAGGCGGCTGACAAGGGGGTGCCCCTTGTCCGCGAGCCTTAGTCGGGCGCCGTATTTCAGGCGGGTGTAGGCCAGCGCGACGCGGGCCGAGGGTAGTCCTGCGTCCCTGAGAACAGTGGACGAGGGGGTGGTTTTATACGCCGGGAGGATTGCCCGTGCCGCTAAAACCAGCGGTTTGTTCAATGCTTTGAGGAGTCCTCTTTGCTTGTGCGCTGGGTTGTACCATGCCTCGGCTGCGTAGGTGGCCGAGGAACCCACGCATGCCACCGCTGCCTTGCGAAGTGCAGCCGCAGGCGGTCCGTATCTTACTGCCCCAAAGCTCTTGAGGTGGGCAGCGACCGCCATTGCTTTGGCAGCCCTTTCGGCCACGTGGCGGCGCCCGTCTAGCCGTCGGCTGAACCAAAAACCAAGCCAACGCATGCCCGGGTAGCGCTCGGCCCCGGAGGCGCTTTGTCCGCGTCGACCGCCCGGTAGTTGGACCGGGGTAACCGTTCTACCATTAATCCGGATTTCCGGGTTGCGACCGTGCCTTTTCTTAGTGATATGGATTACCTCTGTCTTTTCCGCTGCAAAATGGATCTTCTCTTCCGCCGCAATTTCGTGCATATCCCGGAGTTTATCTTCCAGCCAACGTACGTTTTCCTCCAACGAGGGTGACGATTTCCATGTAAGCACGTCGTCTGCGTATGCCAACCGCCACTTCGTACCGTTTTTGACGAGATACGCCAAATATAGCATATATAGGATCGGGGAAAGGGGAGACCCTTGCGGGGTGCCGCACCCAAGCCGCCTAAAGCCCGTGGTCGTACCCTCCAGCCGGACTCGGGCCTGGCGGCCGCTTAAAAAGTTAATCACGAACCTGAGGAGCATTTTACTAAACCCGAGGCTCCGCATTTTCCGTATTAATCGCCTATGGAGGAGGGCGTCGAAGGCGCCTTGGACGTCGCATGCGACAAGGGTGACTTCCTCCCCGCGAGCTAGAGCCTGCTCGATATCGTGGGCGAGGGCACAAACCAGATCCGTCGCCGATCGTTTGGGTAGGGCACCGCCGTGGGTGCAGCTAAGGAGCCCGTTGTCGTGTATGGCCCAAGCTATCCGGCGTGCAACGAGCCTCTCGAGGCCTTTTCCGATGCAGGAGAGGAGGGCTATAGGCCGCCAGGATCGAACGCTGCTCCGGTCTTTCTTCCCCGTTTTCGGTAGCATCGCGACTTCGGCCTTCTTCCAAGGCGCTGGGAAATGTCCGAGTTCCAGGCACCGTTGGTAGAGCCTGCGCACCGGCTCGGCCAACGAAGCCCATCCGGCTTTTAGTAGCCGGACGGTTATTCCGTCGATGCCCGGGGACGTGCTCGTAACCCCAATGCAGGAGCGCTCCGCCTCTTCCGCACTAACCTGGGTGTCCCAAGGGATTTTAGCCTCGTCCGCCGACCAGGCCTCCAAGGGGTCTCCCTGCAGGTCATCCTCCGCCGAAAATCGGCCAAGCACCTCCCGTTGCAGTGCTTCCGCTTTTGCTAAAGGCTCGCTCACTTGCTCGCCGTTAATAACCAGCGGCGGGGACCGGAGGCGTGGTCCGGCTCCCAGCCAGCCCACCATGTTCCACAAATCCTTATCGTCGCGCAGTTGGTCGATCCGGTGCCTCCAGTACTCCCGCTTCGCGGCCCGCACCCCTTTCGTATAGGCTTTTTCCTCGGCAGAGGCGTCTGCCCTATTTACAGCGCTCCGTTTAACCCGCTGGAATTCGGACCAGAGCCGCTGGCAGTTTTCGGTCCACCAGGGAGCCGAGCTGTCCCTTTTTCCCGCCGGCGTACCCACGACCCACGTCACTTGCTCCCATAAAGTTGTAAATTCAGCTACCCACGCGTCCAATGCGTAGCCATCGGCCGCGGATCCCGGGTCCGGCATGTCTTGCATGCCAAAAGCAAGTAGCTCCGCGAACTTTGGTAACCGGTCGTCCCTAACCGAAACGTTGATCGCCTCCGGGCGGGGGGCGCCGCGCGTCCGCAGCGTGGTATAAAGGGATTCGTGGTCGGAGCCTGTGTAAAGACTGCTGTCAACCACAGTTATTGTGCTGGGGAGGTTGGAAAAGACCATATCCAGTAAACCCCCGTCGCGGTGGGTGGGCACGCCGATATTTCCTGTAAAACTCATCCCCTGGGCTTGCGCCCATGCCGTCAGTTGGTCCCCTCCGCGTGCGTTTGCGCGGCCCGGCTGGTATGCAGCAGCCGCTACGTTAAAATCGCCGCCTAGCACCGTGGGTCCATTTGGCACGGTATTGCATACCATTTCCAGCGCGGCTTCAGTGCCCGGAGCCCTATATACGTTAACAAACAGTATTCCGTTAATTTCGAGCCAGAGTATGTCCCGTGTATTTTGGCCCTGCGGTAGCCGTCGTTGTGCGGCCCTTAGGGCTGCCCCCTTCTTGACGTAGGTGAGCACCCGGGGCCGGAGCCCAGTCATGGCTTCGTAAGTGTTGGCGTGCCATTCGTCCACTGGCGCAAAAACATTATAGCCCGGGTGCGTTTGTGTAGTCGTATTTAGCCCGCACCATGGCTCTTGAACGTTAACCAGGTCCACCTTTCTCTGGTGGCACAACTCCAATAGGCTCAGATGCACACCCATCCTTTTACCTACGTTGGCCCAAACTACGTCGAGGCATTCCCGCTGCATATTGCCGAGCGAGTATTTCGTCATATTAATCGACGGGTTGCTTCCAAGTCTATCCCATTAGCGGGGCAAGGTTCGGCAGCCGCTGCGTCCTCCTCCATTTCGGCTGCCCAAACGATTTCGTCGTGCACGCGTTCCTGTTCAACCTGCAGGAAGTTACGGATGTCCGCCCCTGCCGCCTCGCATGGCCGCGCTCTTTTGTTTGAAATGCTCGATCGGGAGCTCGAGGTTTGCGAATGCTGCGATGAGGTGCTTAGGACCGGGATTGCAGGTGCTGGCTCTCGGCGGGCCGTTTCGGCCCGGTCGTTGATAATCGCGGCACGGTTGGCACGTCCGATTCTGCGAATCCCCTTAAGTTTACGCTGTGAAGGTCGTTCAAACTTCCCATTTACCACCAAAGGTCGGGCAGGGCAATTCTCATGTCCGGATGGGAAATGGCCGTGGCAATTAACGCATTTGGGGGCTGCCTTGCACGGCTCTTCCTCTGTCGCATGTTTTGCTTCACCACATATGCCGCAACGCGCTTGCCGTACGCAGCGACGTATTTCGCAATATCCCTGGCAACCGTCGTGGTGGTGTGTAATTTTGCGTGATTTTTCAACCTTCCGCGCACGTCTCGACACTCCAAAAAGCTGAAAGGGCTTTACGGGTTGAAGGAAGGACACTATCCACGTGCCCTCAGCCGTATGTGGGTCGTAACCATGTTTGGAAATATGCCAGTTGACTGGCTGCTGGCCTGCTGCCACGGTAATCTCCTCCTGGATTACCTCATGTACGTCCTTTCTTCCGTCCAGGCAATTGAGCGTTCGGGGCACTCCAGAGACGGCGTATGTGTGCCAGGTTGTCGGGACAGTGACTTCCCGCGCGTCCAATGCGTCCATAATGGCCTTGACCGCGCTGGGGTTGAGGAGTTTTTGCCGTGTTTCCTCAGAGGCCACCGTAACACCCCAGCCCGTGGGGGTACGCTTGGCGTTTGGGATTTCACTGTGTGGCACCGAGACCAATTCGGCCAGTTTGGTCGTTACCGCGTATGGCTCCCTCGTCACCATCCGCAATTTGTCATTTACGCGGATCAGGATGCGGTTGGACGGCTGTTCTGTCAAACGTTTCGGGGCTTGGGAGCGGTCCCGGCCCGATTGGGAGGGAGTTGCGGAGCTGTCAGGTGCATTGCCGGGCGTCGTACGTATCGGGTACGAGCGCGTGGCCGGGGTTAAAATTTGCGTTGGGGCCGCCGCTGGTGGCGTGGCGGCTCGCTCGGCCCATGTGACCGATTTGTTAGTGGGCGTGCCTCTGCCTTTAGAGGCCGACGACGCCGTGCCCGTCCTCGTAATTAAAATGCTGCGCCTTTCGCTGGAACTGGTCGGCGAACGCGACGGGGAGCGTGAACGCTCTTTTTCAGGGAGGGTGCGACTGAGGAACCAGCCGCTGATCACGTCGTCAAGTTCAAGAACAATTCTCCTAAGCGCGGCGTCCTCCGGGGCCTGTAAACTTTCGAGCTTGGCTGCAAAGACCTCTTCGAGCCAGCTGCCGACTATTTCCACGTTTTCCAACTCCTGCTGCAATGTTTTGATGGCCAGGGCCGGGAGGCTGGAGTACCTTCCGCGGCCAGCCGGCTGAGGCGCGTTAGCGGTGCGCGTGTCGAGAGATACGTGTCCCGACTCGGCCTGGCCCTGCGGCAAAGCCTGCGGCGTGCTCTGCGGGCGCGCGCGGCGGTTTGAGACCTCTGGTGAGGCCATGACGACCAGCGCCCGGAGGGCGAAAATTCTTCAGCTGTTAAGCTTATTGGTGTGTTTGGGTGTGAATCGCTAACAAAGGTGGGTCTGACCCATGAATGGTGGAGGATGCTTGAGATGGAGGCACTAGATAAGTACCTCGCAGAGAACCTCAAAAAAGGTTATATCAGACCATCAACATTACCAGCAGGATACCCAATCCTCTTCGTACCAAAGAAGAACGGAAAATTACGACTATGCGTGGACTACAGACAATTAAACGACATCACCATAAAAAATTGCTACCCACTCCCACTGATAGGAGAATTCCGAGATATGCTTTACCAAGCACAGTGGTTTACAACACTAGACCTCAAAGGAGCATACAACTTGATCCGCATGAAGGAAGGCGAAGAATGGAAAACAGCGTTCCGCACCCGACGAGGACATTACGAGTACCTAGTGATGCCCTTCGGCCTCACCAACGCCCCAGCAACCTTCCAAACCATAATTAACCACGTTCTTAGGGAATGCCTAGACATTTTCGTCGTTGTCTACCTGGACGACATCCTTGTCTTTTCCAAGACGTTGGAAAAATATAAGCAACACGTTCACACAGTTTTACAGAAGCTGCAAGACGCTAAGCTCTTAGTTGAACCCGAGAAGTGTCTCTTTCACAGCAAGCAAGTCAATTTCCTAGGATATATTATCGCTCCTGGAGAAATTAGGATGGAAAAATCGAAAATCCAAGCGGTAAAGGAATGGCCTCAACCACAGAACGTAAAAGACGTTCGGGCATTCCTCGGATTCGTAAACTTTTACAGAAGGTTCATCAAGGGATACGGCGCGATTGCCACCCCATTGACCAACATAACCAAAAAAGACCTAGAATTCCAGTGGACGGAACAGACACAACAGGCCTTTGAACAGCTACGAGACGCAGTAGCCAGAGAACCAATCCTCAAGATACTAGACCCAACGAAACCTTTCGAAGTCGAGACCGACGCATCGGACTATGCGATCGGAGGACAATTCAGTCAGCGAGACGAAGAAGGACGGTTGCATCCTTGCGCCTTCTTTTCACAAAAACTACATGGACCAGAACTCAATTACCAGATTTACGACAAAGAGTTTATGGCCATTATTCGAGCATTTGAAGAATAGAAACCACAGTTATCCGGAACTAAACACGAGATGTTAGTTTACACGGACCACAAGAACCTGACCCATTTTACCACTAGTAAAATGTTAAACAAACGACAAATCAGATGGTTAGAATTCCTGTCAAAATTCCATTTTAGGATCATCTACCGAAAAGGAACAGAAAACGGCAGGGCCGACGCCCTTAGCCGAAGACCAGATCACGAGAACATAGTGCCAGAGGAAACACGGGTTATTCTCACCACAGACGGAAACGGAAACCTTTTACCAGCACACCGGAGCCTTATAATAACAAATACGGTAACCACACCAGAAGAAATACGGAAGATCCACGGAAACAAAGCCCACGGACACCAAGGAATTTCCAAAACATGGAAACGGTTAAAACAGCATTACAACTTCAAAGGAACACGACAAAAAGTACGAAAAGCCATTAAGGATTGCGAACTTTGTGCCAAAAGCAAGTCCGCAAGACATAGGCCTTACGGACTCCTACAACCCTTACCAGCCCCCAGCAAGGCATGGCAGACCATTACAATGGACTTCATCGTTAAATTACCTCCTTCGGAAAAACCACTTACTAAAACCAAATACGACAGCATATTGGTTATAGTGGACAAATTCACCAAATACGCCTACTTCCTACCATATAAAGAAAGCAGTAACGCCGAAGAAATCGCCTACACATTCCTACGAGTAATTGTCAGCAATTACGGATTTCCAGAAAGCATTATTACAAACAGAGACAAACTCTTCACATCAAGATTTTGGAAATCCCTGATGGAACAGCTAGGAACAGACCACAAGCTATCCACAGCATTCTACCCACAGACGGACGGACAAACAAAACGAACCAACCAAATACTGGAACAATACCTAAGATGCTATGTGAACCACAAGCAAGACAATTGGGTACGGTTGTTACCCACAGCACAGTTCGCTTACAACAGCTCAGAAAACGAAAGTACCAAGACAACCCCGTTCTACGCCAATTATAGATTTAACCCTACAGCGTACGGAGAACCAAGAACTACGACTACGGCACCGCGAGCCGATAAATAAGCGAGCGAGTTACGACAATTACACAAAGAACTCCAGCAGACACTAGAGTTCGTACGAGAAAGAATGATGAAATACGCCAATTAGCATCGGATGAAGGGACCATCCTTTAAGGAGGGAGATAACGTTTACCTCATTCGACGCAACATTAAAACATAACGACCTAACAGCAAACTCGATTTTAAGAAGCTTGGACCTTTTAAAATCAGCAAGAAAATTAGCGACACCAACTACAGACTGTTATTACCAGACACCATGAAAATTCACCCCACATTTCACGTATTACTACTGGAACCAGCACCACACGGCACCAGCACACAAGAAACGATCGAGATCGACGCAGAACAAACCTACGACGTTAAACGAATATTCGACCACAGACGAAACCACGGCAAAACAGAGTACCTTGTTAAATGGGAAAATTATGGGTATGAAGAAAACATTTGGGAACCCCTTAACCACCTCCAGGATTGCCAGGAACCGCTCCGCCAATATTATCAGGAGTTGGATCTGCGAGCAAGTCAGCCAAAAAAAAAGGACGACCTAAGAAAGCACCACCTACCATTCCCAGAAGTTAAGGGCCGACCAGGACTCGAAACCATACCACCAGACGAACCTACAAAGAAACGATCAGTATGCAATACAAGACAAAAACACCAGAAAAACGACGTACCAACGGAATGTTGCGCAAGAACATTCATTTCATCCAACAACGAAGGATTTAGAGGACCCATCGGGAAAATCGAATCCCAGACAAAATTGGAATCCGGAAGAAGCGATTCCAAGGACACTTTAGGCAGGACTTCGGTTGATCGTCGTCGCTCCTCCTGCTCTGCCTCTTCACGCTCCACCCGCTCCAGTTCCTCCAAATCATCAATCCCGCGAGACACAGCTCGCATCATCTTTTCAAACCACAGCTTCTTTTGTTTCCGGAGACGCTCCACTTTAAGATCCGCAGCCCTCCTCGCCTCTTCGGCAGCCTCCAGTTCCGACTCAAAACGAGAGTGCTGGGAAGCAATTCGACGAAGAGACTTTGGGGACATTCCGAGGACATCGCAATGCGACAAGTTCAAACGAACACATTCCGTACACCGAGCGGAATCCCGAGGCGAGGTTTGACAGCGAGGAATTCCCCGAGACTGGCAAGCAGAGCAAGAAGGCATCTCGACCGACGACAAAGTGAGAGCAGAGAGGAGGTGGTCGCGACGAACGGTCGACGAGCGACTAGATTTCGATTTGACTACGCGACTAGATATGGCGCAGGAAAGTAGTAGTAGTAGTAGTATTAGTTAACGCCGGGCTCGGCCCGGCTTGTTAGCCGGCCGTTAGCAACCTCCCGAGGGGTATCTCGGCGCGCGTTCTATCTTCTTTATTTACACAGGGGGAAAACAAGGAGGGCAGAGGCGGATCGTGCCTGACCGGGTTCGGGCCCGGTCCTGCTTAGGGGGTTAGTTCACTGACGCGACCCCGTGCCTAAGGTGCACGGAGGGTTCGTCTGACGGCTTGTGCCGTGAAGTGTGGGTGAAAAGGCAGTAAGTCTATTCCTCGTCAGAGTTCGAGTCGTTTACGATCGGTGTCCCTAGGCGTAAAGTGCGTTCGTGGCGCGCGGGGCGCTGGCGGGCCGCTCTGGGGCGGGCGCTGAAGTAGTTGGTGGCTATCGAAAACGCCTCAAAGCTTTTCGGTTGCCCGAAGCTTGTCTGGAAGAATTTCCAGCGTTGGGCGCGATTTGGCGGCCCGGCCGGCCGGTCGTTATTAGGCCACGGCCAGTTTCTCCACACCGCCCGCGAATAGCGGCAGTGCACCGGGTGCTCAGGGGAGGTCCGCTTCCAGCACCAGGCACACGAGGTGTTTGCATCCTGGTGGTTGAAACGGTCATGGTAGGCCTTGAAATCGCCGTGGCCGGTCCTCATGGCCAAATAATGGCCCAGTAGGGGTCTTGGCAAACGCAGTTCCTCGGGCTCCTTTCTCGGTGTGTATTGGAATTTCCATTCCCTATATGCGGGGGACCGTTCACAGAGTTCTTTACGCCACCAGTCCTTCTCTATATTCGAAAGAATGGCTCTGAGGACCGTGCCGGCACCGCTATACGTGGTTTGCTGAGCCCTCGGGTCTGGGTCCGGCGGTCCGGCGGAGCCGGCCTTGGCCAGCTCGTCAGCCCGGTCGTTTCCCGGGATTATATGGCGCAGGAAAGTTAGCCGGAAGGAACGAGACCAAAAACAGGGATTAGGGGAGTACAGACTATTTAAGGCCAAAGGGACTTGGCCAAAAGGAGAGGAGACCTGATGTTACGACCAAAGGGTTGGGCCGGTACCAGGAAGGCCAGGTGGGGTCACGCCCCTCCTGACGACACTTGCCCAGGAAACACCGACCGGCAGGACCAAGATTACCTAAGCAATGAGTCACGTGACTGCACGTGACGCCAAGAGGAGGTGATCATTTGGATCGTTAAATGATCAGGAAGATCTAAACAAAAGTGATTATTGTAATTACGAAGTGATTACCATAATTATATTCGGAATATAGTTTATATAAGGCACGCTTATTACCATGTAGATAGATTCGATTTTAGGATTGTTTAGCAGCAATTAAATTCTAGTTAACCTCAATACTTACTTGAGAACGATCATAACTTCACCCCCAGTTATTGAGAACCCCAGTTACCCAGTCAGACGCTCAGTTGCTTCAACCCACTGTACTTTACCATAAGAACAGGTTACCCCGATACCTTGATCGTAACACCCTCGTATTTGAAACACCAAATACAATACAAGTCGATTTCTTTAAAAAATAGTTTGTTGCATTTTTATGCACAATTTATTCGTACTAAAATTAGTTTTTCCTTCGCACGGAACCGATCCCGAAAGAAGTTGCGAGATTGTATATAAAAATTTTAAAGTAAGGAGTTTATAAGCGAAAGTTATTAAATCGTGAGAGGAAGCCGGACTGCTTTTATCTCTAGCTTTTATTTTACAAACTATCAAAAATGTTTTAACCGTTAATTCTTTATTTGCACATTACTTATATATTGAAAATTAAAAGGTAAATTTACAATTAATTACCTTGGCCGAATTCCAAACTAGCCAAGTTTATAATAAATCGCGGTATAAAGAAGAATTTAACTGGCGTAACTTTTTATTATAAAACTCCAGGAACTTACAAATTCTATATTTAATAAATTTGCAGTCCGCTTCGTTTTCAACCTGGTAGTTTATAAGGAGATAAAACTCTAGAATAATTATTTCCCATATATTCCTGAAAATTGCGCTAATTATTTTATAATTCAGTTAGCAAAGCAAAATTGGTAAGCAGTTAATACTAAAAACCATTATTTTAGATTACATTTATTTTATCCAAAAACATATTTTAAATTTAAATAAAACTTCAAATACGGAAAGTTTGTATTTCGATTATAAAACTAAGTATTTCTACAACACACTTAACTTTCACAGGAAATAAAAGAACGCTTATATTTAATTCGATTAATTCGAATAACGTTATGGGAAGTATAAATAAAATCGTTATTAAACATTTCGCTAATTATTTCTTCTAACGCACAAACTTTTTTTAACGATTTTTATTTAATTAACTACAAAGTAGTAAATTCTAAAAGTTGTGAAAATATCTTCGGTAAACGGCGAAAGTCGACAAATTGTCCTCAAACGTGAACCAAAGAATTCTTTGGTTTTAGCCCACAGGTGCAAACAAAAGCCACAATTGAGCCACAGCTTGATTGTGGAGTTTTGGGTTTCAGGGATGAGCCCTGAGACTGCAGGCAACACCGGCTTTTCCGGGTATCCCACCACTACCTGACTCTGAAGTTGGATCTATTTTGAGCCATCGCTGGATCCTTTCATTCCAACGGCCTCTTGTATAAATTTGCATTTTTTCTCTCGCGCATTTACCTGTATCCAAAGTTTTGACTCACCCACCACCTTTTGTTATTACTGTCCCTCCTTAGTCTACTTGTTCCCTTCGTCTTTGTTTCTAACATACACTCTTTCAAAGTCGCTCTTTTTATCTCAATACATTCATTTTTTTTTTTTCCGTCAGCTTATATCTTCACAATTCGAAACCATGCAGCTCCCCACCCTCCTCACAGTCGCTGCGACCTTGTCCCTGGCCCCAACAGGTGCATTCGCGGGTCGAGGATCTTACCTGACGGTCAAGCCATCAGAGCTGGACAAACACATAGCCCAATTGGAAGAGTACCTGAGGAACCCACCATGCAAGGTCACGATTTACGCTCCGCCGCCGAAAAAGGGGCGAACCCAGCTCCGCACCGAGATGGGCTTCGCATCTGCCGGGAAGAATGAGGATGTTCCCGTCAAGATCGCGTCTACCGGCCACACATATCAGTGCAGGACCGATGCGACTTGCGAAGAGCCTGTATGCCACGGGCTGCCCAACGGGTGGACGTACGACGGTGTCTATATGCACACGTTTACAGAGTTATCACTCGAGCAGTTGAAGGCTCAAAAAGCCGCCCAAACTTCTCGCCACTGATTTACTGGTTGGTTGTCTACTCAGTCATTCGTCTTCCACAGGGCCGAGGACGTGATGGATTTATTGCAGTGATGTTCGGTACAATGCCGGAGCCCTTGTTACGGCCAAAGTGTGGAAGAAAGCAGCGGGTGTTGGGGGGCTGGCGTTTGTGTCAATTTTGATTTCTTTAGATTTACCTTTCATTGGGAGCTTTTACCATAGTTTCCAAGTACCAGTCAAGCCCCATGTAGTTTGGAATGCCATCCTAGGGGCTTCCATTCATGCAAGAATAAACGCTATTCAAATACGACTTCTTTCAGCTAGGAAACCTCAAAATCCGTTCTTGACCCTACCAACTACGGTGTTGGATGAGTCTTATGGCAGCCAAGTCTGATAAATATCAACTCTAGCTAAGCTGGACCTGTTTTTCCTTGAGCTTACCTCACGCATACCAGCCTAGCTCCCTGGGCACTCGAGCAACATTCTGCCCAGCTCCCGCTATTAAGTTGTTACATTCACCGAACATTGGTAAGCACCCTAAAACATTGTTTTTTTTTCCTTTCTTTTTCCTTTTTTTTTCTTTTTTTTTCTTTGCATATCACACGACCTGCTGAATAAATGTGCAAAGCGGGTCGGGCATGGTCTGTACTAAAACAATACATTGCATCCAAGCCAAGATGCTTGTCCGTCTTTTATCCACCCTGGTTTGCACCTCTACTTAACCTCCAAGTACCTGCTTCCGACCTGTCTGTCTAAAAGCAAGGCTTTCCCCACGTAAATAATTTCATGGGTTCATCTTGTGTACAATGTAGAGTAGGCTTGTAACGTGATGAAATTACTGACTCATAAGGGTAGCTGCAGTGACAAAATGACAGTAAAAGCTTGACAAAGTTCTATTTATATATGAGCCAAACCACCCTGTTGGTAAATGCCGCCCCAGAATCAGGGTTCTTCTTCCTTGTATAGGTCTCGGCCAGCCCGCAAAGTACAAACAAGGATTTATTTGTACAATCTACAGCTAGGACAGGCATTTGTGTAGATTGAGTAATGGCTCGGCAATACCGGTCTAAGCGATCATTTCAATTTGCTGTCTTTCAAATGACCCTTTTTGCGGACAACTGCCCTTTTGTGAAAGTATCACCACCTTCAAGTATAAATCCTGGCTTGATTTGCCTCTTCGCATCTATTCATCCACCTTCCACAACCCATCCGACACCTTTCGGACCACATTCTTTTGAAAATACCCATCTGGAAGTCTTTCCTTTATCCTTCTCCACAGATCTTTGATAAACGTTTAATTATCCCATCGGCGCCGTGCAACCGCATTATTTTAGTAAAGGCTTTTTTTGATAGGCAATAATTACCATACATATCTTCTTTTTAACTTTTTCCAAAAAAAAAAGTTGAGTCCCTGCCAGCTTAAGCTCCTAGTACAGCAACTATGCGTTTCGAAGCATTCCTCGCCGCCGCCGCCACTGTGGCCCTTTCGCCATCACTCGTTTTTGCGACTGAACCGGGGCAGTCACCCCCGGGCAGGATGCGTGAAGGGTCCGCCTGGTTTCCGGGCGACCCCACGTACGACTGCGGCATCTCGATCTTCCGTCCCCCCAAGCCGGGCAGCCGCTCTAGAAATGGTGCACTTGCCGAAGTGATCTATGTCAATCGGGGCGAAACGTTCAAGATCATCGAAGGCAGATATACCTGCTCGGTCGAGCAGAATTGCGAAAGGCCAGACTGCAACCTGCCTCGGACGTGGAATTACCGCGGTCAGTGGGGAGTGGCTCGCCCCGCGAGGAAGAATACTTACTTCGACGAGAATGGGGTCCAAAAGTTCAATACTCTGGCTTCGGAGAGTCATAAGCGTCTACGACTGCAGGGTTGCAATCTGGCAGCCCCCAATGGACTCGAGGACAACGGTGGAAACTCTCGCCGAAGCTACCCATTTTAATCTGGGCGAGTCGGTTCGAGTCCTGCGCGGTAGGTTTACCTGCAAGGCCGAGCAGAAATGCGGAAACGTGATTTGCAATCTGCCAGAGGGCTACAAGTACCAGAGCATAACGGGAGGACCATTCCAGCCCATGGAAAAAACCCGCAAGTTTTACCCCGCGTAAATGGGCATTGCCTAGGTATTTTTCAAGAAGCTGGCACACCAGTTGCTGCGGCCTTTGGCCAGCTTTTGCATTATCTGATAATAACTTTGAAGGACGATGGAGCGCTTCGTTAATCAGGCCTGAAGTGGCCATTTGTACGAACCAACATCATTTAATTGGAAGCCCCTCCCTGCCTTGTCGTCTACAGAACAAATCATGAATTCGTGGTGCGTATGCGGTGGTTTCGTAGCTGCGATGCAATCAAATATTTCAAGCTTGAACACCCAAGGCTATAGGTGAAGCTGGGCCCGAAACAAGCCAAAAGTCGAGCAAAGTTCCGAACGTAATAACATCCAAGTCGCCGAGTATTTATTCAAATTTTATAGTCTATCAATTTACATCCGATCCACAAATTCGAGTCCAAGTCCAAAGAAACCACAGGCTTACGCCTTCAAGAAAGCCTCGATGGCGTCGGCAAACTTGGCCGGGATCTGCACTGGCGAAAAGTGGCTGCCGCCCTGGAGCGAGACGAACTTGCTCCCGGGGATCTGCTTGCTGATCCTCAGGCCGGTGCCCTTGTTGACTGCCTCCTCGTGGTCCGCCTCGACCATGGTGACCTTTGTGCCGTCAATCTTTGCAAAGTCGGCCGCGGTGAAGTTTGGCAGCGTGCTCTCGAGCGTGCTGACCTTGCCGGCAAAGGCCTTGAAGTCCGCCTTGGGCTGCAGCGTGGGGTACTCGGTGGCGACGCGCGTCACAAAGTCGTTGAAGATGGCGGTCTTTGGAAAGTTGACGTTTGTGTCGGCGGGGCTCGCGGTGGTGCCAAAGAGGAAAGCCTTTTGCATGGGCGCGGCCAGCTTGGGGTCCATGAGCGCCGACAGGCCCTGGATGGCGCCGTCGGACCAGCCCACAAAGATGTACTTGTTGATGCCGACGGCCTTGAGCAGCGCGTCCTGGTCCTGCGCAAACATGTCGTACGTGAAGACGTCGTTGGCGTTGAAGGTGCTGCGCCCGTGGCCGCGGCGGTCGCTGGCCACGACGTAGTAGCCCCGCTTGATGAGCTCCTGGATCACGGCGCCAAAGTACTCGCTGGAGCCCAGGCCGCCGTGGGACACGACGATCGGGACGCCGCCCTTGGCCTCGTTGTACTTTTGCAGCCACAGATTCACGCCGTTGATGGGGTACAGCTTGTTTGAGATTGGCGACGGGAGCTGCGGGGTCGGGGGGAGCGTGAGCCAGACTGGCGAGTCGCGGGGGACGTTGCGGGCCTCGGTGGAGAGGGATGCCGCGGCGGCGAGGAGGAGGGTGGTGAAGGAGACCATTGTGGCTGTTTTTTGGTGGGTTCTTAAAAAAAAGAAAAAACAAGGAAATGAAAATTAAATTTGTGGCGATAAAATCCTAAAGAATGGCAGGCAAAAGAATTTGCTAAATTGCAGATAACTTGTTGCCGAGTGGATGTTGACTGGATGTAGAAAGCAGGCTATGAAAAGAATGACTGGCTGATGCCGATGAGGAACCAGAAGAGAATCGGCATGCTTTGCGAGCGGGTCAAAATCATTTTATAATTGTCGCTCCTATCCCCCCACGGAACGTTGAACCGGACTTGAACCAAAGCACCGGGCCCCTCGGGGTCACCGCCAAAATGGGCCCCGAAAAGCTCAAACACAGGCTATCAAACTCAAATCAGACTCAGCCCCCAAGTCAAGCCGTTTTTGTCATGCCAATTTTGGAACGGCATAAAAAGTGGAGGAAGGGCTGCTTGGGGTATGAAAGTGTGATTGTTAACATTTGCCCTGTGGCGATTCAGTGCGTAGACGGAATTAGCAGGCATCCAGCTGTGGCGCCGCAACTTTTACAACTAGACCCCGACAGAGTACTCTTTTTACGTGGTAAATCATGACAACCATACAACTTGACAGCTTACCTACCTAGGTAGTTAAATTCAGAGTCAACAATTCGTGCAATGCCTCATCGCTGTCCCCGACCATGGCACGACCTTGTCGATGACGAAACGATGAGGTGGGTATACATCTACAAATAAGATTTGCCGCGGTCGAGTCAGCCCTCTGGGACTGCAAGGGGTCTCCGCCCTTCCCGTACACGCCTAATCGAGCACGGTGTTTTCAGGGGGACTGTAGCGATATGACCTATTCTGGCCTGGCAAAGTCCCCATGATGGATGCATCGGCCCCGTGGTACAGTCCTTTTTTTTGTGCTTTTTTTTTCATGCCATCATCTCGGGGATGGTTTTTGACGGATAACCCACAGAAGCTTATTCCTGACGCATCCGTCTTAAAACGCACGCCAAACTTTACTCAGCCCTACAGCGGCGCAAAACTTCGGATGGGGCGGGAGCATCGGCAGCAAAGTGGAGGGTGTCGAGCTGCGGGAGATTGTCGGGATTATATCAAACGATGAACTAAAGATGTGAAAATCTGTGACGAAAAAGCACAAGCTCTTTACATACGAAGTAGCAAGCAAAAGAAACAAATTGAAGCTAAATATCTCGAGTTATTGCCCGCAACATGTCCTGAAACGCTTCCATCGTCACCCCATCGTCTGGATCACGAGGTGTCTCCGTCTGAGGGCCGTACCAAACAACGCCAATCTCCTCGGCCGCTTCCTTCTCCTCCTGCGTCAAGTCTCGACTTTCCAGCTCTGCCAATACACGTTGGACGCCAGGCACCCAGCAGTCGAGCCAGAACTCGTCGGCTTTTGCAACCCCAAACGGCTCGCCGTCGCCGTCGTCACGTTCGTACCGGCGCGTGAGATCCTCAACGAGTGCCTCGAAAACGTCTAGCGACTCGGCCCGAGCTTCATTGATCTCGTTGGCGTCCTCGGGCAACAGGGCCGTTCCTTCGCACCAATATCCTTTAGCGAGAGGAATCCCGCAGCAGGTGTGTGGCAATTGGAGCGCTCGAAAAGTGAGCATCCGAATCGCCTTGCTGCCATTGCCTCCCAACATGTTTATCTGGAGATCTTGGACAGAATCAAGGAGACTAGAGGCAATCCATTCAGGGGGTTGCGGTCGTGGATAGTCGTCTTCATTGCCTATCCATTTGAAAAAGTAGTCGAATGGAGTACAGCCGTTTTCAGTGCAAGGGCATACGCAAGCGTCTCGCGGGTCGTAACGGGAGCAGAATGCTGTGATAGCGGGGGCGCTCTGGTAAGACCCATCATCGTAAGAGTCTCCATAGACACTGTCTTCGTTAGCAAAGCGAGTCGGTCGAAACCACCTGCCGATTTTTGCGAGCAAGAAATGCGCCGGTGTCCGTATGTCATCCGACTCCCGCGGATTACTGCATTGTCGTTGACATAATGGGGCCCATATGTCCGCACCATGCTCAACAAACCAATAACAATAATCTAAATTGCCAAGCGTAAAAACATCGGTCATAAAGGGTGGCACTCCATCCTTATCCAGCTGATCCATGTCCCGGAACCCTCGATCCCAGAGAACATCGAGAACCGCACGACTGACGGGCGGGCGTGTGTGGTAACACCACGCTTCAACATGCCACGGGACCTTAACCCAAGCCGGAATTCTGGGATCCAGGGCCTTGGGGACCTCAATTCCTAGATTTTCAAGAGCCTCGAAGCAGGAAGCTGCATGGTAATCGAGTGTTCTCTCGTCAAAAAGTCCAAGGTCTAAGGCCAAGCTCCTGGGAAGGTGTTTCAAGCCAAGTAGTTTTAGACTGTCACGTCTGTGCCTCAGAGCATCCCAAAAGGTGTTGTGAACCTCTTGGTTTATGTCTTCGGGGAAGTCTCGATCGAAATAGGGAATGGTGTTGGGATGGACAGCACAACCTGATTGGAGAAGAATCCTGAGGGAATTGAGCCCATCAAGATTTCTCTGGATTTTCATGGCGGCGTATTCAACTGGCCTTCTCCTGTCAGAATCTGCCACATCAAGCTTTGTATCAAATCCTCCTTGGATAAGTATTTGCAGCGTCTCAGGGTTGTCGATGCTCAAGTGCAACGGTGTCTGTCGGAACCAATTCGACTCTTCCAAGTATGAGCGCGCTGAATCTTTGGCCAAAATATTTTCAATCGCGGGTTGGTCGTTATTGATAACCGCATGGCTCAACGGGCCATTTCCGCATGCTGTATAGGCATCAGCATGAGGGATCTATCTGGGAATTCACGGAGCTTCTCAATCTGACCTTCCGATGTCAAGGGTGACGAAATGAAGAATTCAACCCCTTTTATCCACCAGATATCGGTCCTATCAACAGGGGCCAGAGATATCGGTGTATCTGGACTTTGGGTAATCAATGCCGATGCTAGATCTGCGAGGAATCTTTGTTCAAAATGCCTTAGCATGATAGCCACGGGGGTTCTGTGGTAGTTGGGCAGTGAGTAAGTATTAAGCATCGTCAGGAAGGGAGCTAACGTGGTTCATCAGGACCCCGGACATATCAGGACCCCGGACACTTTTCCTGCACAATACTACTTCCAATTTCAATTGCAACGCCAGCGTTGTTCAATTTACCTCAATGCAATCGGATATATGTACATCAGACATTTCTGCATCCTCCTGACAGGTGCGTGCATTATTTCCAGGTTTACCGCAGTTGCCGCAACGTCGTTTAGTCGCCGGCTGCGCACTACTCCCCTCCCCATTTTCATCTTTCTTTTCGTATATTAGACCATCGGCACCATTTGATTGAAGCAAATTCTGACCCTCTTGTATGGTAAATGACCCTCCTTCGCGGATACGTGTTTTTTGAGCCCTGCGCCGCTTGCTAAGCGCTTCGTTGGCCTTCCGAAGGCTGTGGTTCTCCGCTTCCAAAAGTGTGGTTCGATGAGCAATCGACTCCAACCCTTTTGCTAGCTGCTTTACAGCATTAAAAATAGGCGTTGGCGAGCTTCCCTGATGACAGTTGATTCGACTTTTAACAAGGGTAGATTGATTAACGGCTTCTGTCGGGTTGTGCGGTGTTTGAGAGACCCAGGTTTCGGTGCTGGAAAAATCAAGCTCTTTAGGTGACGGCGTCCGTAGCCTAACATCCAGCTTAGATATGACCATTTCCGGGCTATGGGGGATAATTCCCGCCCCTCGAAAACCCCCGGCCATATTTTCTTTTGTCATTGACTTTTTGTAAGCCGCTGCAAAAGCCAAAAAGAAGTCGACTTTGCTGATGTTAGTGATGTGGGCCCGGATAAAGTCGTTAATTTTTTGACCGTACGCCCGCTTAAGGACGTTAAACACTCCGACATCAAGTGGCTGGGTTAAATGAGATGAATGAGCAGGCAGGTAAAGTGGAATAATATTGTGATCTTTGCAATAGCCCTCGAATTCAGGGGATCGATGACTGCCGTGCCCATCGAGCACTAACATCCGATATACGCCTTTTGTCCGCGATTTTGTATGGTTGTCGAAATGCTGAACCCAGTCGAGGCCAGTCTCGTTGTCGGTCCATCCATTAACGGTGGGTTTGAGGCGCCACGTGTCCGGAAGACCGCCTTCTGTATACCAATTGGACAAATGGTAAAAGCCTTTGACGATGATATACGGGGGTATATCGTAACCGTCGCCACTGATGCAACAAATTGCAGTCGCCCATTCTCGATTGCCAGGCTGTACTTTTTTCCTTCTTCCGTGTCTTTCGGACCCAGTTACGACCATTCCAGCGCAAATCTGGCCCATCATAAAGCCGGTTTCGTCGAAGTTGTACATGTCGCAGTCTTGGATGCCATATTTGGCCCTCATATTGGCCACCAATTGAAACCACGCGTTTAACGCGTCAGGATCTTCGCAAAGAGCTCTTTGGAAATCGTAAGCGCGAGAAAAACGCGTTTTTAATTCTGTGCGTCGTTGTACGAAGCGATAAGCCCATTGCTTGCCGACCGGTCGCGCGTCCCGCGCAGCGAGAAGATGATCGGCCATTGCGGCCACATCAGCGATCTGGGCTGGAAACCCTCGGGAATCCAGGTCCAGTATATACTGGACAATTACTTCCTCTTCCCTTTCCGTTAGCTTTTGGTTGCCTGGCCGACGATTGGCCAAAGAAGCGATGCCGTTTATTCTGTCGTGTAGTGTCGATTTTGGGACATTATATATTAATGCAACCTTTCGTATGCTTTTCTTTTTGCTTGATCGGAGCTCATTTAGAGCAAGAATGATTCGCGCTTCGCAATTTGATGATTCCATTACTGTTGGGGGAAAGAACACGTGTGGAAAATAAAGGATGAAACTGGGTTGAAAAATGTCCGGGGTCCTGATATGTCCGCGGGGGGAATGGCGCAGTGGTTAAGCGCCATGGCTGTTACTTGAGTAACGTAGGTTCGAATCCTGCTCCCTCCACCTCCTCCCCGCTTACCCGTGGCAAGGATAACCCGGCTGGCTATCGACAACAACCACCCGCCTGTGCCGTCGAGCCCACACTTGTTGGGAACTTCGTCTCCATGGCTACAAACGACCGACAGCTCCGCTGTTTGGACACAGGCCCCTCTCGATGAAGAGCCGTCAACTGCCGTCAGACGAATCCTCCGTGCGCCTGAAGGCACGGGGTCGCGTCAGTGAACAAACCTGTAAGCAGGACCGGGCACGAACCCGGTCAGGCTCGATTCGCTTCTATGCCCTTGTTTTCCGCTGTGTAAATAGAGAAAATAGAAAGCGCGCCGAGATACCCCTCGGGAGGTTGCTAACGGCCGGCTAATGAGCCGGGCCGAGCCCGGCGTTAAATAATACTACTACTACTACTACTACTCCTGATATGTCCGGGGTCCTGATGAACCACGTTACAAGGGCAACAAAACGTACTCCCCCATTGAATTGTGCGTCATCGCCGGAACACCGTATTTAATCAAGGCGTGAATACTGTCCCTTGACACGCGGTATGCAAACTGTTCAGCATGATCGCCGCAGACGGAATATGTTTTTAGCTGAGATGCCATGTTTTTTTATTAGCAGTCAACCACCAGCTCGAGCCACTTGAAAAGTACCAACCAAGATTCCTACGAGGACATGCATAGCCGAACGTCCCAGGGAGTCAATGTCTCGAGGAGACGCCAGACCCTTCGAATACAATACCAGGAGGCTGTCCATACAACCCCTTATAATCTCGGCACAAGTGGCCCCAGTCTCGCCGGATATTATTTGGGAGTAGTACAACGATCTATATGTAGGGATGAGGCGAGCGGCAAAGTCAAGGACGCGAAACGCAGGCGAAGTGCGCTCATCAACCACGGGCGAATAGCAAAGAAACGGGCTGATGGCGCAACCCCCGGCGCCATTGGTGATGGCCAATGACATTTGCAACGCCACACCCATCAGACGACCAAGTCCCGTGTATCGAAGGGCGAGCTTTTGCCTTTGTTCTTTGCCTCTCAGCTTGGCTAGTCGACAGCCAGCCAAGTGTCGCTGAGAAACCCGTGTTTCTTGCGAAAAGGCCCAAGAGCCCCACGTTCTTTGACTGCGGACGGAGGAGCCGGTTTGATGACACTGGCAATCTGCCATTGCCAGGGACACCTCTGACTTTTGCTTCGCAGCCGGGTCGTATGATGACAAAGAGTACCGTTGTTGATCAGCCACCTCCCTGAAGTAGCTAGGTTTGGATAGAAGCCCTCGAAGCGCCCCTTGTGTCTATCGCGTTCGGTGGTCAGATGTGATCTAGAATTGCCAGATCTGCTCTGGCCTGATGGATTTCGCTGCATTCGTACTTACTTTTAAAGTGGCTGGACTTGTTGCAGCTGAGAAGGTTGCATCCTGTACTGTGAGACGAGCTACTAGCTGCGAGAGGTCCTGACTCATCTGTTGCGCTGCTCTTCCAATCTGCACAGTTTGTTCTCTAAACAGGACATCAGTAGGTGCTCTGACAAGGAGTCAAGGACTAGTCGGTTGACTAATGAACCCACAAGTTGAACACCATCAATGCTGTCTGCAGGGAGCTGTTCACTATAGCAAGACTGCTTTCCAGCTGCTGCAGAGCTTCGCGACGGAAGGGGTACATGAGCTTTTTGCTCTTTTCCTTCACCCGGAACCGGAGGCTGTTGCCTCCCGTTTCTTCACCAGTAAGTTCAGTAACGATCTTGCCGAGATCTTTGATGCGGGATTCGCATTCCAGCACTGATGGGTCGATGATGCGCTTGTCCGGAAGACCGCTCGCTATGGAGTCGATCTTTGCGAGCAAGACCCTCATAGTCGATACCGAGGCCTTTGCCCTCTGGATGTCATCTGGTCGGGCATTGAGCCTGTCGAGGTATGTGTTGATTCCACCACAGAGGTCCAGGCCGAATGAAATCACCCCGACCACCAGGCCGACGACTGACATGGGATCAGCCATGATGGACGTTGACGTTGACGACAGGTCCGTCCCCGCGAGAAATAAAGGCCGAAAAGTGCGGGGCAGCCACTGTCCGCTGAGATTCGGGGGGCGCCTGATGTATTTGGGGATGAACTGACGGGGCGGAGCAGCTGTGATACGCCTGCAGGTGGTCAGGCTGCGCCACTGGCCCCTCGATTCCATGTAGAAAATCCCTTCTCGCTTGCCTGCGGCCAAGAGATTTTGTAGCCAATAAGAATGCCTATAATACCGCTCGCCTCGCCCTTATCGTAGATGTGCTCTTTCGGTAGGCCAAAGGCCATGGCGACAATCTGGTCAATATGCCTGATGAAGACTTTAACGGCCCGATAAACGCATGCTTTTACTTAATGTGAAGCTTATAGATTGCAGTATGATGCTCGCTCAGTTTGTTGCAAGACAAGGTACTATGTGCTATTTGCAGGTGACAGGAAGCACACGCGAGGGCTTTAAATCGCCCTCGCGTGTACATAATAACGAATTGAAATTCAATGTGTACAGAGCTTCACAGCGTTCCAGCTCAAACGGCTCCGCCTCCAAACTCCGAGCCTTCGCATCGCTCAAACCCCTCTTGGACGGCATGCAATTCCCACAGTTTGGATGACAGCCGTTGGCACCGCAGTGGCTGGCACAAAGATATGTAAGTCGGGATTCTGTCCGACTTGCCTGCCGAACAAGACATGGGCGCACCGGCAGAATGAGCACCCTGGATCGGCGCAGTCTGGATACTTTGCGACGGATGCTCGGCAGTATCGCTATTCGCTAGTATATTCTGTTGTTCAAACAAGCCATGGTTCATAACGGTCCTGTCCGCCACAGGTCAGGAATCACCGGATGGCTACGGTGCACGTACCGCTGTCAACATTACAAAAGAGACCCCTAGGGTCGAAATCCTGCTTGCCGCCGCTGAATCCGCGGCCTGTGCTTGGTCTTTGTCTTTTTGGGTGCGGGAGGGCCTCTTTCCTCCACCACACGCCCATGACTGCCGCCGCCCGTTACTTTGACGCTAGCTTCGGCAATTTCAGCCACGGCCAAGGAGAGATGCGCAAACATGGCCAGCAAGACAGCGATGGTGGATTCGCTGAATAGCATTTGGGGTTTGTTTGTAAGGGGGCTTGTAACTTGGGAGTATTTATAAACAAGTATAAGAGTATGCTAATTACTAGTTCGCGGCCTCATGCAGTGTGTCGAACTGCCAAGAAATTGTATACAATGCAATGATTGTAATTCCCAATGTGCAAAAGATCATGGCCTCAGCCTGGCAAGGTGATTGCAGCGCCAAACTAAGCCTCTGCAATCCTGAATTGTCTCACGCTTCAGGGGCTTCAGCCGCAGCAGCTAGGCTAGGTTAGGACCGTTAGGTACGGCCCCTGGTGAGGTCTGGGCTGTGTCGAGCTAGTTTGTTTACTGCGACAGCGTTGAATAAGCCTGCGCCATGAAATTTTGGGATGATAAGAGTCAACCAATGTTCTGTAAAATGGCTGGCTAGTGTCATCATAAATAGCTTCGGCCCAAGAGGCCTGTAGATAAGTTTATCGCTGCGCAATGACAAGGCTGCTAGCGTGGGTCAGCTCACGAATGCACCCAGCTCGACTTTTAGAACGGGAGGTAATGCTCTTCGTCTGGGCAAAGATTCGAATCACACTTTTTAGCTAGCTGATGTACTCGATTTGCGCAAATCGGGCCTCTAAGCCCTTTGGATTCGCTGCCAGTCAGCCGGTCGATACCGTTCTCACGCTTGATCTTCCTGCAAATTAGAATCTACTGGACTAAGTGAGATCAGTCCTCTAGTATGTCTATAATAGCCTGCAAGATAGGGCTTGACGTTGCACTTCTCGACAACTCTACGGCACCATCTCCCAATAGATGCCCCGGATCCAAGATGAAGGCGCTGATGTCCCTGTGCTCTCCCCTGGCCGCCTCCAATCTTTAAATAACGGTGGTTTCTCCATGCCCAACGGCCGCCGACCTGGGATATTTGACGCTAGCGGCTAATGCCGTGGACTCCTTTTGCTAGCTTCAATCCTTGAAGATAATTCCCAAGGGCCCAAGCACAGGATCTCGTATGGCTTTGCACATACCAATCTAATCAGAATAGCTCGCGGGCCGTCCCGATGTCATGACCCCGGTTATCTCAGATTGTGCCAGCATGACAACTTATCTTTAGAGCTAATCAAGCTTTGTGGCTTGAGCAACCAGCAAACCCTTTCATTTTACTATTGTACCCTTGAAGAGAATCCTTCGGTCAGTGAGTCTATCTTCGCAATGTAAGCATTACCCAACTTAGGAAACTTATCAACTCATCATAAAGTTATTTGGGGATTTTGCTAAGGCGGACCACATCAAATTTTGCATTTGCTATAGAACCATCAGATGCAACCCTTTAGACTCTGTGAAGGGATCTGGGAACTGGAAAGGAAGAAGTTGGTGAACAACATGTGCCGCGATAATGTGATTCCATTCAAGACCTGCCTTGCCGGGCCGTGACAGCATAAGAATGCAATCCAAAGCCGTCTTGGCAGTCCACATATAGGGCGTGTCTTCTCTATTCTGCTCAATGCCGAGCTATGTCTTAATGTGTTATAAATGTATGCATGCCAATCGCAGGGGATAAGCGCCTTCGATTCCTTCCACCTTTTACGCGGCACTTGATCCATTCCAGAACAATGCAGGTCATGATACAAAGCAACTGGAACAATGCAGGTACAAGAAACAATGACATGGTGATGCAGACAAAGCATACAAACCTCTTTGTCGCACTCATCTCCACGGTAGGCGAGTAGCATAAATAAAGGTCACCCATCCCAAACCTCGGCACTGTCAGTACCCATCCTGCGACACATCCGGGATTGTTCTATAATCCCCAAGTCTCACTGGATAGTATACAAGACTTGATCAGACCTCTGAACCCTACCCAATCTTCCCCGCTACTAACCCAACCCACAACCACCCCCCATGGACGACGCAGCCGCCCAAGCATACCTCTCACAGGCGGCCAAAGCCGCCCAAGACCGGCTCATGTCGCACCCGCGCGCGCAGTTCGAGTCGCACCTCCTGGAAGAGGCGCAGGCCATGCTCCAAGCCGTGGCCGAAGGCCTGTGCTCCGTCGAGGTCGACGTTTCGATCCTCGACGCCGCGCGGAGCGTGGTCAAGCACCGCTGGCAGGCCGCCGGCTTGTGGCCGTGGGACCCGCTGCTGCGCTCGCCGCCGGCCGACGGCACCGAGTGGGCCAGGCCGAGGGCGCGCAACTCGGCCCCCTGCGCCGCCGGGGCGCCCATGGCGCTCCTCGCGCTCGAGATGGGCGTGCGCCGGTGGCGGCGGGGCCTGCGCGGCGGGAGGGAGGCGCTCGGCTCGCTGGACGAGGCGCTCCCTGCCAACATCAACGATGTCGTCTACGGTGAGGTCGTGAACGAGTGGCGGAGGCGGGGCATATGGGACCAGACGTGGGTCTGCCTGCCGGGCCAGCTGTGGAAGCACCAGCGGCCGTTGGAGGACGTGCTGTTTGAGCAGCTGGGTGAGCCGCCGGCCGGCGTGGGGGCTGACCAGGTTGTGGCTCTGCGGTTTGAAGTGCCGGATGGACTTCATCTTTTCGTGAACCAGCCTGCTGCCGTCAGAGCTGATGGAGAGTGGTATGATCCGCCGCCGGCCTATGAGCAGTATGAGCAACGCGATGTTCAGGCAGTGAGTCCAGTAACAACCGCACCACAGCATCCTTCCAGTCGTAGACGCGAATCACGCGATAACATGCGACCCGAGTCAAGGGCAGCGGTAGCGCATCGGCGCCGACAGCGTCGTCGACCGCGGGCCCGCTCACCGTCTCCGCACCCATATTTGGGCAGGGAGCGAGACTTTTGAGTGACTGTGACTGTTGATCGTGCTGTGACTTTCAACGGTAAGTGACTTGGCTATTTGCTCGTCCATTGTTAGTCTGATCAATGTGCATACAAGACCTGTTAGGAGAATCTGCTCTTTTACTACTGGATCCAGCGCCAAGTGGCTGTGGATCTGGCTGCTTTCCCAACACATTTATACAAGTATTCTGTTGCTATTAACGTAGTTTACCTTGACTTATTAGACTTTGACGGCCCAATGTGATTCTTCAATGTGATGCTTTTTGTTTGATCCCTCGGTTGATAGAAGTAGAAGGAAGTAGTGATATTACGCTTGTTATCCCTTAGCAATCATGTCGCAAGTGTTGCAGCTCCGACTCCTGTATTGGTCTACACTTCCTAATTAGAGATACCAAATCGCCATCATTCACTAGCACACCGCAGCGAGTAGCAAGACACAAGGATGGCCCATTCGTCTCTAGAAAATAGCCAAAGCATTTGGGGGCGATCCCACCAGCCCAGCCGCATTCAGCGGCGCCGAAGTCAACAAGAACGAGTACCTTCCCGTCTTTGCGCAGTGCTCCGACAGCTTTCTCAAATCCCACAGCTCACCCAGCGGCATGCCGAGAAGACCAAGGCAGTGAGGATGGATGACTATGCTCCTGTCAGCGTCGTCTCAGCAGAAACCGAAAGAAAAAGAAAAAAAAGACACTTGTACTCACCCATCTCCTCCATCGCCGCAACGCTCCCATCCTCCTTGACCGGCGGAATCGCCTCCACCGCATTGTTATCGCACACCACTGCCGCGAACCGCCGATCCCACAGCCACCGCACCGTCTCCACCGCCCCGTGCAGGCCGCTGATGGTGCCGCGCATGACCTTGGCCATGTCCTGCTGGCTCGGCGCCTCCCAGACCTCGGTGACGCCCGTGCGGACCAGCAGCACGTCGCCGGGCCTGAACTCGACCCCCTGCGCGGCCGCCACCTGCTCCACCTCCTCGACCGTGATCCTGTACGCGTCAAACGGGTGTTAGTCCTTGCCGTTTGCCTCGGCCCAGCGTGCAAAGTCGACCAGGACGCCGCGGGCCACGACGCCGCCCCTCGCGTGCCACTTGTCGACCGTGGGCGCGTCCGTCGACGCGCCGACGTTGTCCACCGTCGCCCTGAAGCCGTTGTACGACGCGCCCGTCGCCTGGTGCGCCCAGTGCACGAAGCTGTCCCACTGGCTGCTCGCCTGCGTGTTGAACTCGAGCTCGTCGTCCAGCCCCGCGCCTTTGGTCATGCCCAGCTCCGCGAGCGTGCGGACCTGGTGCACCGTCTTGCGCCGGCCGGGCATCGGGATGTGGTTGAGCGCCGTCAGGGGCCAGCTGGGGTTTGTGGGGGGTGGGTTGTTAGTTTTAGTGGTGCCCATTTGGTGCGGGGAGGAATGGGTGGAAGATGGGGGGAATTGAACCAGTGCAACGACGCCCGATTCTTCTCTCTTCCTTTGTTGGATGGATTCAATTAAAAATAAAAATCGCCCTACTTCAACGAGATCGAAACGCCATCCCGCACCTCAGCCCCCGCCGCCGCGACAACCGCCGGCGTCAGGTGATTCAGCGTCCCGTAGACGTCCTTTGGCTCTCCGGGCTTGTCAAAGACGCCCCACGCGCACCCGGCCGGCATGCCCTCCACGGGCGGGAGAGCGTCGTAGGTCGGGATGTTTTCCATTCTAGTCGTTTTTTTTTTCCCCTTTTGTGATGTTATTTTTCGTAGTTCTCACTGCAGTGGTCTTTGGCTGCTTCAGACGATGGAAGAAGCAAATTTTGTTGGTGGGCGACGACACCCCCCGCCTGGTGAAAACGAGGGTGATCTGCGCAATGCATATATTTTGGGAGGTTTACTGCGGTGCGAAATCCCGGGAAAAGTACAGTCCACCGCCCTCTCCATCTTTGATCCCGCCATACATCTTGGTTCTTGCCGCGGTTTAGCTCTTCAGCTGGGCGGCGCGGAGTAACAGGAGACCCATCATGTTCGCCTTCCCGGCCAATAAAAGTACCAGTAGTAAAGGTGCACAAGAACCATGCGCTATTTTGACTTTGGAAACCATTCTCAGTAGCCAATCCCAGCAGGTCGGTTATCACTGAATTATGAATCAAGTGATAGAACCCCGCCTCATGGCGACGCTATTGATTGCGGGCATCGGTGCATTCCGTTCCGGCGGCTACAGGGCTACCAGGATAATGTTTCTTTTACTTTGGAGACTGTGCGGGGAAGACATTCATTGTCCCAGACTTGCGAAACAAATTCATGATGCGTGTATTATATACGGCAAATTACACGAGGTTAGGTCTTTTATTCCGACAACAAAAACCCAAAGGGACGATGTCTTGTGCATCGCCCTGGAGACCCTGTCTTGGCGCATGACGATTCGATCGATCAGGTATAGACCAAGAACAAACAAACGAGTTTCATCCCGTTCCCCAGCCAAGCAGAAATCGTCCCATTGTACCCCAAACGTCTCATTAAAACAATAATCACACACTATCCACTCACAGAGACCGACACTTCCACACGGGGCTTGAAGCACCCGACGTGCTGACCTTGATGTCGTTGACAGAAGCCCATAGGCCCAGTGCGCATATCATGATGCCCGTGAGCAGCAGGAACGCGTTGGCAGCAAACTTGCACATCTGCTTGGGGCTCGAGAACCACTCTCCCGTGTTCATCCAGAGCCAAAAGAATCCCGGGAGACCGTACGAAAACCAACTGACGAACAGGGCAGCAACGAGACCCAGGAGGCCGTTGAATACGGGGATCGACTCGGAAATGACCCAGGCGATGGTCCAGAGGCCGACGACGATAGCGACCCAAACGATACTGGATCGCTTGGTGCGACGCTCCAGGTGCGCCGAGTTGCGGAAGACGCGGACAAAGATGTACTTGGACGCGACGTGGCCGTAGATGACACCTGCGATGACGATGGTCGGGATCGCAATGCCCCAGATGACGCGCGGGAGGACGTTACCAGGCGCGGCCGAGAGAGCTGGGGAGGGAACGTCCCTGCCGACAAAGTAGTAGATCATGATGGCTGCGAAGAGGTAAAGGACCGTGTCGGCAACCTGGAGCAAGGCGAGAGCCTTGGGCCAGTCTTCGGGCTTCTTGAACTCGTCGATGACGGAGAAGAAGCACGAGTGGGAAGCTATAGCGAACAATGAAGTTGCTAATTAGTGCCGAGACTAGGCTTCCAAGTTGTGGGGGATGAAAACTCACAAAAGGCAATAGCAACGTTGGTGACTCCGAGGAATGCAGGTGCAAACTCGACCTTGCGGAACAAGTCAATGTTCATGCCGGGCCCAGGCTTCCAGGGAGAAGTCTGCTGGGTAAAAGTGACGGCGATGGCAGTAACAACAACGGCCGCCGTGATGGATGCGCAGCTAACCATGGACATCCAGCTGGTCTGCTTCAGAGTTCGCGGCAGGTTGCAAATGATAAAGATCAGAGTGCCCACGAAGCCCAGCAGGATCGAGCAGACGCCCCTACCGTTGGTCAACCAAAGCAGGCAGATGGTCCACGTCAAAATATGCGATGCCATGACAAAGACCTGGAAGAAGACCTGAGACCAGCCAAAGATGTGCTGAAAGGTGCCACCCATTCCTATCGGGGTTCCAATGACCTCGAGTGCATCGCCAAAGTTGAGAACGTGCGGGTACTCCCGTCGAAACTCGCCCAAGACCCAGCCGCTGTATGTCGAGATTATCGACATGACGAGGATCATGATGATGCCGGGCACCAATCCGAGAGTGGCGAGCACTGATGGAAGGGACAGGACACCGAGTGAGACGGTTTCGGCGATGAGTACTATTCCACCTTGCCTGAAGACATCCGTATCATGTGAATGTCAGCGATGGTCAAGACGGATAGATGGCCGACGAACAACGGCGGTGCGGAAACACGGTTCGACAACATACCACCAGGTCAGGGTCTTGTGGTTGATGAGCTCCCCGAGCACGCCAGAGTTACCGGCTTCGCTCTGATCCTTTTCAGGGTTGGGAGCATTGTCGCTCGCCATCGAGTTGTTTCGAGGCGGCGTGATGTCTTCGGGTCGACGAGCTTCTTCGGCCATGATTCCTGCGTCGTCTCCGGTGTTCTTCCCGTTGGCGGCCTGGGTCGATATACCTCTTCTCCTGTTTGTCGACGTCGTCCCCTTGTGACAAGGTCCGGGTCGCTTTTCCTTGTTTGGCGCAAACAGTCTAGGTACGTAATGAAAATGAATGAAAAATGCGCGAGGCAAGCAAACCCAAAAAGAACACACACAGGATCCAGGACAGGATCGCTCTCGAAGGGGCGTCGAGAATCCGGGGGAAGATGGGGGCCGGTAGGTTTTTAAGTATGAGAATAACTATGGTTGCAGAGAAAAAGGATCTTATTAGTCACAGTCGCAGGTGTCTTGCATGTGGGCTAGACTGGACCCCTTTGACATGCGCGCGCCGCGATCGGTGAGGTAGGGAGGCTGGACTCGAGGCCTAGGGCATTACCCAGGCAATCAGGAGAGAGGCAAATGTCATGCTTGCTTGAGGGGTGCGGGTACAACGTAAATTGGGACAAATGGCTTTTTGCGATTCCGGACGCTTGATGAGTCGGACCGGGCCTGGCTGGGGTCGACGGCGGAGTCTGCAAGTACAAGCTCAAATGGGCAACCTAGCGCGGGCGACTCTCTCTCTCTCTCTCTTTTTTTTGTCCTGTCTCTGCATTTCCAGTGGGTGACGGCAAAAACATCACGACTTCCCTTGACTCGCCTCGTCCCGTTTGTTCCTTCTTGGCAGATGGCCCACCAAATGGTACAGGAACCGTGGCCCAATACCACGGTATTTGTGGCAATTTCCCATCAGAACCAGCAAAAGTTCGTCATTGTGGAGAGATTCGCAGTTGCCGTTTTCGCAGACAGGATTTGATGATCAGGCCTAGCCGTGTACCGTAGTAAGCTAAGAATGTGCCATCCAAACACTCAGACAGCCCCAAAGACATGCAAGTCATCTTTAGGACGCGATGGATGGAAGTGTTCGACGCGCCGCCAAAGCTTCCCGCGCCATCATGGGGGAAATCCACGATTAAACTCCAGGTTAGCTCCCTAACAAGGCAACCTGGGCAAGTCTGCGAAAAAAACACTGCTCAAAATGGATGCTCGGTCAAGAATGAGTCGAATGGAATTTTACCGGTGGACATCATCTCTCCACAACCAGGTACCAACCCCACAAAATTTAGCTAACTATTACGATACAAAAACAAGCAAACCATGAGAAAAAAAAAAGCCTCTCGTGTTTCCACTGCGCGCGACACGGAGGCGTCATCCCCGGATGAGTAAGACTGTGTTAAAAGGTAAGCAGGTCGAAGTGCATTGAGTTGGAACAATCTTAAAAGATTAGCTTCCGGCGTCATTCCCAAACCACACATGGAAGCGCCAATGGGGACCTGGGTAGCCTCGCTCGCTATTTGTAGGCGTGATTCTTCTAGAAGGCAGCTGAGGGGCCGGAGAAGCACGGGAATAACGTCAGCCGCACAAGGCAGAGGCGAATTCAGTGCGCAAAAAAATAGGCACCTTGGGCAAGGTAACTACCGGCTGGATCCCGTCAACTTTGAGCTCCGCAACGGATTCGCCCGAGATTGGGGGGTTGGATTGAGCCTCAAATTTTTTTGCGTCGCGTCGCTCTCTCACCGGTAGTCTCGTTATTTTCGAAATTGTGATGTTCTAATGCTCATGTGTGCACCCACGTGAGATGCTGCATTGCTTCACAGAAATTAAAAAAATGCAGCCTCTTGTTTCTATTCTAGTCCTGCCTCCCATGCTTTGCTAGGTCAAGGTGCCGTACAAAAGTATCGTTAGCAGCGACCGCGCCACAGCTTTTCGCCGGGATCCGCATCTTTTGTATTGTATGGGACTCCATCAGCATCATCGTCATAATTATGAATCCGCAGATCCGCATGAAGGCGCTTGTTCCGCCCAAGCCGGCCTCTAGTGCGTCGAGTAAATTTGAGAAATTTCTGCTTCCGATGTCGGGCACAAATCGCATGGATTTATTTCCCTTGTCCTCTCTTCGCCCATCCTTTCTCTGCTAGTGCTCCCCCACCAGAAAGCACAGGCCATCGAGACAGGCAAAACCCACTGTCGACTACCGAAGCTTGCGAAGTCTGGCGGCCCGCGGAGGGAAGGCGCACTGCCGCGGTGTGTTTTTTGCTTGCTAGATTGGGCTCCACCCGGAAATCTGCAAAATTGAGCAACGAGAATGGAAGTCGCCTGCTGCTATTGAAGGAGAGTTGGGATTCTCGTATATATCCCCTGCAGCCGCGGTCTCGTTGCAGTTCGTCACAGCTGCCAATGCGAGCTATGTTCTAGGTCGTCTCAGTGGATACATAGGTACCTAGACTTGTACAAAGAGATACATTGCTAAGGCCCGCAGAACTCAAACCAGCATTCGATCTTCTGCTTGTTGCCCCGCCCCTTGGCTTGGCCACTCGGCCCTCGATTGCTTGAGAATGGATCGATTGACAGCTTCGACCTTTTCCCCATGCAGGGTAGGTACCTTTGCCAGCGTATCAGTGAGGCCTCAACCCAACGCAGCGGCCTGGACAACAACGCGACTATTGAATTGGGAGCTGTTCCATCTTCCAATGGACGGTGTTCCTGCGCAAATCAGCAATATCGTCATTTTTCCATCGAACGAACAGCCTTACGACGTGAATAGCGAACGTTGACGTGTCGATAGCATGGCACCAAGCTGGCAATACACTGCAGTCTCGGACAAGCACGGCCAAACTCACCTAGAAAAGCCTTCAAACACACCAAGTTTGATCGCACTATGTTTTTTTGCAGGCCGACTGTAGCCTTTGGGTTTGGTGTAAGACTGCACATGGCCTTCCTTTGCTTCCGCGGTTATAGCTTATGGAAGCGATACCCCATGCTTCTAGCGTTGACCAAAAAGCCCGCTGCTTTGTCGAGAGCCACCTAACTCGTCTATGGTGAGAGAGCAGCGGTAGCATCGCCGAGTCTTAGCTGTAACTCCACCACGACACGGCCGGTGACATATGTAGGACTGAATGGTCATGTACTCTCGGAAATCGTTGGATTGACCACGCAAGTGCTCATTGGCAGTGCAAAAGTGGTAAACAGGGGATAATCGCCCTGCCTGCCACGTGCGTTCAACAGGCTGTTTGATTCCTTGGCGGTAAAGGTTCCCTGCAACTGCTGTCCATTGAGTTCCTTCTCCTCGATCTCAACAACGGATAAACCTCGCTTGACTGCCATGTTCGCGCAACGGAAATTCCTTCCACTGATGCATGATGTGATACCGTCAGCCACGCCGGCATTTTCGAGCAGGATCGTGAACGGATCGACCGACTCCCCAAAGAATTCGCGGGCAACTTTGAGCATTTTTGACAGGCGGGTCGGTCGGGGCATTGCTGCGGAATACGGCGACTTGCATCGCCAAGAGCGGAGTTGGTATCCTCCAGGTTGAAGTCGAGATCCTTTGACTTTTTTGTCCTGTACCTTTTGCCTCCCTTGTCCATCACCCTCCAGCTGACCTTGTTACCCCATTCGGGCAAGAATCCATCGACAGCGGACGAACCTTCGCCTAAGCCGATCCTAACACGGCCATAGGAGCCGTCGGATCGACGGGAAGAAATCATAGATCACCAGATCTGCTCCTAACCGAAGACACCATAACGACTGCACCAAAGCCAAAGTGTTGCAGGGGTAGTCGCGTGAGCAAACGGCGAGCCCCTCCTCGTCATATGATGCTCATTGATCGGGACGTCCGCGACGAATTGGTGTTCAAGTCCCCGATACCAAGGAATGAGTAGTCGGCGCCTGTATTGACCAGAAAGACAGTCGTGTCGGTATCGTACGGGTCGTGCTTTACCCTACGGTGACAGCATCTGACTGAAATGTGCACATAGCTGTTGCCGGCCGGAGATAACCGTGTGCGATGGCATATTTCTAGCGCGTTCGGGTGCAAACGCAGGTTTTTGCCTAATGCAGGCCGATAGATTCCGTCGAAGGCGCCGCCGCTACTGATGAGCTTGCCGGCCTATATCCTGTCATGTGTCCATGTGCGGAAGAGAACAAGGGCCGGAAGCTACCATGAAGTTCCAAGGTATGGTGTACAAACTCGAGTACTAGACATGCTTTAGGTTGCACCTTCGAAGCCGCAAGCCGGCCAGGTCGAGAAAGCCGTGCGTGTTGATAACCGTCAAGACCATGGGCTAGGGCAGCTGGCACCGCTGACCGTGGCAATTATTATCACAATAGCTCAGCCAGCCTGTGGGAGTTAGTAATCAAGCCTCGCATACCCAAAGGCACCTCGGCAGATTATGATGCAGACATGTGTCGGGATTGGATTCTCAAGGCAATGCAACATCGCAAGTGTCTGCACAAGTAAACCATGAGGATCACGTTGCAACCACACAGGCAGGCATGCAAGGCGATTCTGTGCATCGTATTAGTCCAGCGTCGGCATTGGAAAGAAACTCTCAAAGTATCTGATGGATGCCGCTGTTAGGGGAAACCAGTATATCCCCTGAATATCTTGACACGAACGAGGGGTGCGTGTTCCTCGACGTCACCAACATGTTGCCACCTCCAGCAGGTTTACTAGAACCTAATTCCTGAGCGTCCCTTTCACAGCCTAGGCCTGGCAGTCCCTGGCGTGTACAACGAAGTCGGGCTTGTCGTGGCGTGACGCGACAAAATTTTGGATCTCGGAGGTCCTGAACTTCAGCACATGGGCCTGGCTGTAAGGGGCATATGCGACATGCCTGGGAGGGGAAGAAGCGGAAAGTTGTTTCCTTTGACAATCTCGAACATTTTTCGCCTCCGCAAGCCAATCATCCCCGGAGCAACTGTTGGTAAAAAGTTTCACATTGGTTCTCTGGTGGTGTCTGATCATCTGGGCTGGTACAGTAGAACCTACACCCGCGACATTAATGGCGGTGGCGGTGCGAGGATGTCCGGCAAAAAGCCCGGTTAAAGGTCACCTCGTCCAGGGGATGATGCGGTTCCCAGACGCACTCCAGGTTCTACTTTATAGTATCGAAACCAAGTGTTTAGTACATCGGAGTGGTGAAATTAAAGTGAGAGAAAGTAAAATGTGTGTGCTTGTCAGAGAGAGCTCAATTCCCATGCTCATGGGAGGGCATGTGTACGGAGCGAACATGCCCATGAAGCTACTTGGCTCCCCGGAAAGGGCCTCTTTTGATCCCCATGCTTCAACCTGGCCCTTGCCCTTTACTCGATGGACATTGCAGCGAGTTGCAAAATAATTGCTCCTCAGATGTGTCTGCTGCGTAGGATCTGTTCTGCATGCCGAGCTCCTTGCGTTGCTCGTTGATTGTTGGCGTTTTATTTGCGACGACCAGATGCGAAAACGACCGTGACTGTGTCTTGTGTGCAACCAAGGCATGAAAAACAAAAGGACGCCGCCTGTCAGTTCTAATGCCTGTCTATTTGAAGGTAATCATTGACCGAGACGAGGGAGATGACTTCATCCAAGAGAACAAACAAAGGGTATACTCCGTAGGCTTCGTAAGAACACATGTGGCCAGGAGAGGCCAGGCGATTGGGCCCGAGTTTTGCCGACAAAATTCATGCATAGTGTGCGATTGGCAATACCGAACAATCGGTGAAGGCGAGTTGGAGAAGACCTAAGGAAGTCCTAAATTAGCACGACGGAATTGGTTGACATGTGCCAGCCATGTGCTGGTTCAAATAAAACACATGCTGGAAAAGATAGCATTCAAGTCAAAATTCGATCCGAAAATTCTTTGCAGATAAAGCGGCAGGAGCAACATCGATGGTTTGGCCCCTTTTTTATCCCTTCCACACAAAAAAAGCAATTGTTGCAATACTGATCAGACAATTTTCTTCGGCAGTGACAAGGTGAAGGCGCCTGTTAATGTGGAGATGAGGTGTGCGTATTCGTACCTTGCCATGTAATTCCGGTGGAGGGGAACCCCTTTCGAGGGCTTTTTTTTTCTGCTTCTGCTTGGCATTGAGGCCATCCATGCAAGTCAGTGTCAAATTGAACAGCACACCAAACGACCAAAATTCGGAAAACTTTGCAGGCAAATAGCCAATCTAGAGGGACGCCAAGAAACAAAAATCGGCCGCGATCAGTCTTCAGGGACCCGGTAATAAAAACCAGAACAGAGGTGAAAAGCATCCGAAATGTTTTTCTTCAGAGTAGAGTATTAATTTTGAAGTTCCGAAGGCATCGGCATTTTGCGCCCCGGGGGTAATCATGGTTTGCCGCTTAATTTGCACCCGTTTGTTCTACGTGAATACGACCTCCAAAGTCGAAACAACAGAATGTGGCGGGGGTGATATGGTTCGGGTAATTATTAAAGAGGGGCTGCTGGACGGGGGGTCGTGGCAGAGGCGACTCGCAGGCAGCGCTAAAACCTGGTCCAAGCTTGGTTTTACTGCAGATCCAGGGGAAGGGAAGCGAGATCCCTGGGAACCACACCTAATCTGGACCAGCTTGAAAGTGGGCCCAAAGGACCCTGAAATACTTGTCCCTCCATTTCAGCAGGGGAAATCCCGAAAATTTGTTGAGGCGCTCCCAAAATGTAACCCGGTACAACAGTTGTCGTGAATCAAAGCACATGTCAGCCAATTAAAGTTTTGCAGTCCAGGGCAGTGTGCGATAAGTTGCGAGGGACAAATTCTTAGTGAAGAGTAGATGGCATAACTCGTCAACTGACGCATGTGCCTGACAGTCTCTCAAGTCATCCTACGCCACTGTAGAGGCTAGACCAAACAGCCGACAAATGGAAGATCAAGCGGCAATGTAGTAGTAGTGCATAATCGGGGTGGCCAGTGATCAAACCGACGGAACGTCTATTTTCTGGCAACTAAGTTACCATGCTACAGTACCAGGTGCAGTAGTGCTTGGTAGTACCCCTAGAAATTCCCGACTCGCCTACAGTAGATAGAGCATAGCACAGTACAAACAGGCGTGCCTTCCATGAACGTGCCAGTCAAGCCAGAGAGACTTGGTCGGTTCTCCCGTTCCTTCCCAACAGATGCGCTTCCGATAACAGATAGCCGGCTCTTGCCTCCCTTTCAGGGGCACACCGCCGCAATCGAGCCGGGGTCCCCTACCTAGACCCTTCAAATGTATGGTTATTTTTTTTTCCCTTAACAACTGCGAGCCCAGACTGCTCCACGTTCGAAACGACGTCCAGACCCGCAAAATTCTTCCACGTCTTGTTGGAACACAACAAAAAAGGACAATCCCACCAAACTAATCATCTCCCAAGAACCCTTCCCCCCTCCGTTTTGTTTTTTGTTCTTTCTGGAAGCAGCAACGGTCTCTTACAGATAGATTCTTTTCGATTCCATTGCTCGGTGTTTACAAACGTTTTGCTTCTTGTTTTATCCTGGTCTGGTCACTAACCACCACCAATCATGTCCACCACCGTCACTCAGCGGCCGGGCGCCGCTAGCCGCGCTGAAGCCAAGGTGAGCGAGATGCAACCACTGTTTCTCATTTTTTTCCTGCTGCTTTGTCGGTTCTCGCCAACACGTTGAACCGATTGTTAACATGCCCTACAACATCGACAGCCCAAGGAGCAGCAATTTCCAGACATCAACACCATCAGGAATGCTATCCCCGCACACTGTTTTGAGGCATCTCTGGTGACTTCAGTTGGTTACTTGGTGCGAGATGTGGCCCTCATCACCGCTCTCGGCTGGGCCGCCTTGACCTACATTCCCCAAATTCCGGATTCGACTTTGCGCTGGACCGCCTGGGCCGCTTACGGCTTTGTTCAGGGTCTCTTTGGCACCGGTCTCTGGATTCTGGCCCACGAGTGCGGCCACGGTGCTTTCAGCAAGCACACGCGCATTAACAACATTCTTGGCTGGGCCGCCCACTCGGCCCTGCTGGTACCGTACTTCAGCTGGAAGTTCTCTCACCACCGCCACCACAACTTCACCGGCCACATGGAGAAGGACATGGCCTTTGTGCCCCCCCAGGCTGCCGACCGCGAGTCCCGCGCCAGCTTGCTGTCCCGCTTCGGCATCGACCTCGAGGTCTTTGAGGATACCCCCATCTTTCAGCTTGCTCGCCTCGTGAGCCACCAGCTCTTCGGCTGGCAGACTTACCTGCTCTTCAACGCCACCTGCGGCAAGGAGTCTCTGCAGAACAAGGGTGCCGCGTGGTTCCGCCAGAGCCACTTTGAGCCCACCTCTGCCGTCTTCCGCTCCAGCGAGGCCCTCTACATCGCCATCTCTGACATTGGCCTGGCCATCGTTGCCGCCGCCATCTACTGGGGCTCCACCAAGGTCGGCGCCGGCACCATGTTCCTCCTCTACGCCGTTCCCTACATGTGGGTTCACCACTGGCTCGTCGCCATCACCTACCTTCACCACACCAACAAGGAGGTGCACCACTACGAGGCCGACAGCTGGACCTTTGTCAAGGGTGCCGTCGCCACTGTCGACCGTGACTTTGGTTTCATTGACCGCCACCTGTTCCACGGTATCATTGGAACCCACGTCGCCCACCATCTGTTCCCGTAAGTTGCATTGTGCTTGACAAATTCCATCTTAACCTTTCATGACTCGTTCCGCTTCCGTTCGCCGCTTCCCTTACTCACAACTCATTTTTGAAACAGTCGCATTCCCTTTTACAAGGCAGAGGAGGCCACCGAGGCCATCAAGCCTGTCCTCGGAGACCTTTACCACAGCGACAATCGCCCCTTCATGCAGGCTCTGTGGAGCAACTTCACCACCTGCAAGTACGTCGAGAAGGACCCCAAGGTTCCCGGCGCCATGAGGTGGGCCGATTGAGTCGTCTCTTTTAGTGGTCCGTCTTAGTTGCTGGGACGATAGCTAGCAAGCATGGCATGACACATGCTAGCTGCTGCTTCGAGTCGAGTCCTCGTTTGTTTCATGGATATGACAAGGCATCAAGCTGGACAAGTCCTCTTTTTTTCAGTTCAACCTTTTCTTCGGAGGTGACATACAGAAATAGACAAGGCAAGTCATGTTTATTGGCGGGCTCTAAACTTATCTTTCGTCCGAAAAAGACAAGAAGAAAAGAACAAAAAAAAAGTGATAGATCGGGTGGCCAAAAAAAAAGTTTAGACCGTTAGACAGGGATATACAGAATAAAGAGCAAATATTGATGATTTCCAAACAAGGTTCAACTTTTTTCGCATGACTTGAAGTCGCATACTAGCCTGTTTGTCTACTCATGCGGCAACACTTTCCCATTGTTATAGGCCGCGCATCCACGCAACCCTGCCGAGCCGTGCAGAGACAGACATGATAAGGAGGTATTGCGGATGGAAATATTTCTCCCAAAAACTTAAGAGATGAAACAAACGTTAACGATAACAGGTTTATGCAAGAAAGATATATTTATTCGACGTCTTATCATCATTGCGATACGACATCGCCACTGTGTGCGCCTGGCCACGTGGAAAAGAAGCAAACCATGCATCCAAGATCCAGCGCCGTCCTTTGCAGCCCTCCTGCACTCCTGAGATGAAGAAATATTGATGTGTGGTAATAAGCAAAAGGCGCAGAATTTGCGGCTCACCGCAAGGAATTAAGCTTTTTGTTTGCCGTGCATATGCCCCATCTTATTTTATAGGTTTAGCGTTCCCGCGATAAACCTTTGGAGCACCTCTACGATAGGCCCGCCGGAGCCCGTCGTCGACATGGATGTTGGAAACATACCCGACGGGCTAATACAGAGCGAACGCAAGCGGGCGCAAAGTAGCACAACACCACCTTGTTGTCTGTTTATCTTCAGTTTATGAGCATAGAAGCAGCTCTTTTCCTGACTGTTGCCAGTCTTTCATCTAAATCCCCGAATACATCTACCCTGCCTTGTCTCCTGCGGACTTCTTTCCCCGTCTACCATCAACATCATCTTGCAGAGATATCCGTAATGGCTTCGGATGTGGCGCTTTTTGGCAGGCGATATCTGACCGAGTGAGGCCTCGCGGCAATTGGATCATCCGGAACTTTCTTCCCCGTCGGTGACACGATCGCTAATTTTATGATTTTCTTATTAGATCCGTGAGGGTTACAAGTCGAATCACGATGGAAGCTGAAACCTGTTATAGCGCAACCGGATGATATACCTGGAAAAGACGACATGAGAGGAGCTTCGATAGAAAGCCCAGAAAATGAAATGCAAGTCCATACTGATCGGAGGAACTTTGTAAACTTGAGAAACGAAAGATTCGCAACGAGAAGCACGAGTCGTTGCCTTATGTAGGCAATTCTCTGCCGCTAGTGCGCCTTGTGTGCCATTGGCCCAGAGAGTACCGCGCTTTTCATGAATCCAACCCAAGTCCAATGTCCCGATACAAAAGATCATGCCCGCTTAGTGCGACTGTTGCTGCCGTTTCAATGCCTTTTCTGCCAAGCAGCCACGACTTTTGAGGTCCGTAATTAACCACGCCCATGAAGAACACAGCTGAATCTTTGTCAGCATTGTATTTTTTTTCTTTGCCGTGGCAAATAGTTGCTTGTAGAGCACCAATGCCTCGTCAACCCGGCGAAGCCGAGTGTGAATACGCGCCAAGGGCCCCGTAGTGGTGACTGTCTTGATGTGTTCATCGCCAAGACGCGTGCGATTGTCTGTGACATTTATAAATCCAAGACAGAGCCAGCTCCAAGCCTCCAACTGGCCCAACCTCTCATCGCATTGCATTAAAGCCGTTGCAGCCGTGTTCTCATAGCCATAAAACTTTTGGTATTTGGGGAGATCCATCGCAACTTCAAAGTCTGGGTTGAAACAATCAATCACTGCTGCAAAGGCATGGTTGGTGAAATGCTCCAGCTTTGGGTTGAACTGGTCTGCAAGCCATTTCCTTTATTCGCAATCTGCACTAACATAGCTTTTTGGAGTGTCAATTCTTCAATCTCATCTTTGTTTTCGTCCGTGTCCAAGCGAGCCAAGAATTCTAGTGGGATTTCCTGTCGACCGAAACAGCTCATGAGCGAGAGCAAGTGACTAGCCAGGGGTTGCTGCTGCTTTATCTGCTCAAAAGAGATAATGAATGTTTGGGCCATCGCACGGGGGATGCCTCGGTCCCTGCTCACGCTCTCAAATTCTTCCCCATGTACACTGCCATCGTTCCGATCCATCAGGTCAAGATACTGGCTAGTGATTACATCGCCTAGCAATATCTCGGCCCCTTTGTGGTTGAAAGAGACGGCTCGAAGGATTCCCACCACAAAGGCAAGCTTGATGTTTAGAAAGCTCACTCGAAAGATAGCGGCCGAGCTGGCCGAGCTGATTGTGCCCATGCTATCAAGGTGGGAGACGACAACGTTGTGGCGACCGAGGAGACCTTTGGCGCGCCTTTAAAACACCATTTTGTTGGGATTTTATATTACTAGTGGTGTAAGCAGCGATGGCCACAACGTAGAATATGATAGGTGTTTCGAAAGACAGGAGGATTATATTGACTCTCGGCGCCGCCATGATAAGCATAATAGGCGAACCAAGCATAATTATCGGCGTTCCAACGGCATCTCGCCTCGTCGAGCCTATTTTTGTAACGATAAGTTATCTTTTTTGAAATGATACAAAGACACTTAACAACACTTACATCCTTGAGTCTACATCCCCATAAGCATGATCGCCGGTCCCTCTAACTGTTATATTTTAGTTTTAAGCTCTCATATATAATTTTGATAGAATTTACAACGTTTAGAGGGATTTCTTACTAGATTCGCGATGCGTGAGCTCGTGTATCAAAGTACGAGCTTGATCAGCGGCCGTCTCGCGAAAGAATCGGGGACATATAAAAATTTTATCCCCTTGTGAATAAGCAGTCCAGGTGGGTTTACATTCGTCGTCTGCACAACTAAAAACAATCTCGTCATCTGTGCTGCGATCGCATGCCCGCTCGATATCTCAATAAATCTCTTGGATTGTTGTAATATATTCGTCGCTGTTGGTTTTAAAAAACGTACGTCTCAACTTGTCGTTGTCTTTAATAGCGTAATACGCCCTATCAACATAAAGTTTGCAACTAAAGAGAGTTAGCAAATATAAGGTTATTGGAAATTCTAACAGTTTTATTACTCTGCCATCGCTTCTCTTATAGTTTTTGCTTCATCATCGCTGCAAGACTCTCCGGCATCACCTCGTTTAACAATCCTGGGGCTGTTAATCTAAACCTCTAATATGTTAGTAATCTCAGGATAGATTATCTTTTGAGTTTTCAAGACATTAAAAATGGCTAAGTTGCAAACTGTTGGACCTTACCAAATTATCAGGACTAGTTATACGCGGTGCCGAAATATAATCTTGTTCGCTTAACATAATGGCAGTCGAAAAACCAAGCGCATTACAAATAAAAAAAGCAAGCAAAAGGTGCATTTTGGCGCAGATAATAGTAGAAATTGTAAAAGAGGATAGAATGAAAGAAATTTCCTAGCAAAGGTAGGGATTGTGTCACGGCCAGGCATACATTGGAGAACCTCAGTGTATTAGGCGCTATCGACGAAAATTCTAAACTGAAGAGAAGAGAGAAATTACAATCGACGACGCGCTCAAGAGACGCGCTTAAATCCGGAGGTAGTGGATCCTTGTCCGATCCCTGGCTCGGTGTGGAGCCGAGTCGTGATTCTGAGGGTAGGTCTAGGGGCCTGATCCTCACGTGATTCTGAGGGTAGGTCTAGGGGCCTGATCCTCACGTGATTCTGAGGGTAGGTCTAGGGGCCTGATCCTCACATTACCCCCCTCTAAGGCCTGATCGACGTAGGCGGTCAGAGTCTTGAGTTTGTCACGTGTGTCTCCTCGGGGCCTTCCTCCGCTCTCGTGTCTTTCTCGCATCGTGCTCGGCAACATTGTCCTCGGGTCCGTCCTCCGCAAAAACATCCTCTGCTGCGCTCCTGATCCACTGTTGCAAATTTACCGGAGGTCCTGCTGCGTCCGGGTACTCCCTGTGAAAGGTATCCAGCAGTACTGGTGAATTTTTCAAGTCGCGGGCCTCATACCATGTCTCATCAGGGTCGAGTCCGACCCACGATACCTGATATTGCAATGTTTTCTTTCGTCCGAATAAACGTGAGGCCAACACTTGCTCCACCTCCCACTCCGGTTCTCCGTTAATTTCGACCGGTGGTTCCGGCTTTTGATACTGCTGAGGTAATGGATCCGTTGCTGCTTTGCGCAATCGGCTGGCGTGGAACAGCTTACTACCTTTATACCAGGCAGGGGTGTCGAGAATGAAGCTGTGGCCCTTTTCCTCGAGAATCGTCCATGGTCCTGCATTTTGCGAGTCCAACTTGGTCGTAGGAGCTTCGGTGGAAAAACCCTTTTTGCTAACGTAAACCGCATCTCCCACCGTAAAATCGACCGGTCGCCGCTTCTTATTAGCCTGCCTCTGTTGTTCTATTTGCGCTCCGAGTCCGTTGTTGCGGGCCAGTTCCTGAGCTTGCCGGGCTTGGCGGACCATTTCCAGCGCCTTTTGTTGCTGACCGGTCTCCAGGTCTTCTTCGGGTAAAGGTAAAGAGAGCGGGTCTCTAGGGCGAGCTCCGGTTTCTGCTTCGATCGGTGCCATGCCAATAGAGGCGTGGACGGACGAGTTGTGGCCGAAGTCGAAAGCGGGGATATGCCGTCGCCAATTCGTTTGGTATTTGTCTACATAAAAGCGCATTTTCTGATCCAATTCAGCGTTGGTAATTTCGACGCTGCCCTGACTTTGAGGGTGGCGGGCGCTTCCATGTTTATGCTTTGTTCCTGTCAACTCGTTTAGAGTATTTAGGAACTCGGATATAAACGGTCCGGCGTTGTCGGAAAGCTATAAATCGGGGACGCCTTTCCAACGGTACACGGTCTGATAATACCGCATGGCCAAGGTTTCCGCGGTGTCCGTCTTTTTTCCCGGTAGGGTGGCCAAAAGTTTGGTCAATCGGCAGATGAAGACCCAGACGTAATTATAGCCTTCTTTATCCTTGGGCATATCTTTGCCGTCTACCATTACGTGCTGCCAACACCGTCTAGGGATCTCCAGTGGGTGCAACAGCCCAGGCGTCTTATCATGTCGTACCTTGTTGCGTTAACATTCGCGACAATTCTTAATGTAGCGTTTGACGTCTCGATTTCGGTCGGGCCACCAATAGTCCTTTTTCAGGCGGCTGAGGGTTTTATTCTGGCCTCCATGGCCGAAGATCTTGGGCTCATGAGTTTCGCGGATGAGAGCCGTTCTTAAGAAGATTTTGCCATCCTGGGTAGTCTCGGGTACCGTTAACAAATTGTCGTGGTGACCTAGGTTCTGTTTCAGGTTTTCTTCCAGGATAAGGGCCACCAGGTCAGCTCCCTGCGGTGCGGAGGGTTCCAAGTTGCTAATGGTTGGAAGAGGTTCGCCGGGTCGGGAGTCGATCTTTTCTGGAGGGATTAGTGCAATGGTGCGGTCTAATACAGCTCGGGCCTTGACCGTAGGGTTGTCGATGGTTTTGCGCGAAAGGGCATCGGCTGCCACATTATCCTTGCCGGGACGGTATTTAAAGGTGATGTCGAAGTTGGCCAGGTAGTCAGCCCATCGTATCTGGCGAGCGGACAAAAGTTTCTTGGTCGACCAATAAATTAGGGCCTGGTGATCGGTGAAAACACAGAACTTGGTACCCAACAGGGCTGGTTCGAAGTCCTTTAGCGTATTAATCACAGCTAATAGCTCCTGGTCCTGAATCGGATAGTTTTGTTCAGCAGGGGACATGGTTTTGGACGAATAGCCGATTGGTTTCCAGCTGCCATCGTCCTGTTGCTGCCACACGACACCGGCGGTGGCCCTGCCACTGGCGTCGGTGTCCATCCTGACAGGCATACCGGGTTTAAAGAAACTCATCACGGGGGCGGTGACCACCAGTTGTTTCAGCGCTTCAAAGGCAGATTTCTGCTCGGGGCCTCTTTCGAACGGGACTCCCTTTTTCAATAATCGGGTCAGAGGTTCTGCTTGTTCGCTGGCGTGATGGCAGAACGTCCGAACGAAATTGCATAAGCCTAGGAAGGATTGTACTGCGGAAACGGAGGTGATGTCGTCCCATTGCCAGCTGGTGATGGCTTCGACCTTTTTGGGGTCGATGCGGATACCTTTACCGATCTCTAGAAGTAAACCCAGGTACTCGATTTCGAAAACGCCGAAACTTGACTTTTTGATATCGCCTTGGAGTCCGGCTTTGTGCAACCTGTAAATAACCTCCTCGGTTTGCTCAAAGTGGACTTGCTCCGATTTATCCTCGGTATAAATCAACACGTCGTCTGCGTAGGCGCTCGCGAAAGCGTCCAGCAGTTTATTAAGCTGAGCGTTAATAAAAGCTTGGAACCAGGCGGGTCCGACCTTCAGTCCAAAGGGTAGGACCTTCCACTGAAATGTGCCTTGTCGCGTTTTGAACGCCGTTAAATACCGTGACTTCGGATCCATTAGCAATTTGTTAAAAGCTCGAATAATGTCGATCTTGGTCATTCTCCGGGCTTTTCCACATCTGCTTAACGTCCCGGCCACGTCGGGGGCAAGTACTTGTCGTCCTTTGATGAATTTGTTTACCCATCGGTAATCCACACAAAAACGCTGCTCCTTCGATTGCGGTTTAGGAACGAACAGAGTCGAAGCTGCGGTCTCCTCCATTGTCCGTTCAATGAAATCGATCCTCAGAAGTTCGTCGATGGTTTCCTTTTCCAACTCCATTATCGCGAAAGGGGTCGAATAGCGGGCTGGCCTCCCCTCCAAAGGTTTCTCGAGTTCCAAAACCACGTCGAAGCCGGGTCGGCTAGGCGGGAGAATCGTCGACGCCTTTTTGGAAAAGAAACCCTCAAGGTGGGCAAGTGTTTTGGGTAACTTGGCTCGTACTTGCGCGATGTGCTCCGGGTCTTCGCCTGCAGGAAATGGAATGGGATGTCCATCGTAAGTCTTGTTCCATTGCAGGGCTAATACCGCATTTAGGCTGGTCGTAGACGTATCGTTTACTGGTACCAACGGTATAAGCTCCGTGGGTAACGGGGATCGTTTCCATCGATTTTGACGAGGGTCGTTAAGGAGGGCACAAATACTAGCTGGCAGGCCTTTGTTGGAAACGGTCTTTGGGATAGTCGGGAAGGCGTTAATTTCTGTGATCTGAGCCTGGTTTTCGTGTTGGCGTTTAGGGCTTCGAAGTATCTTGCGGACCTGGATGCGACGGTCTTCTTGTTCCATCTTGCGGTCCCGGCGGACTGCGTCAGCTTGGGCCTCAAGGTCCAGAGGCGGATTCGAACGTTGTACAACGATTGCGGGTGAGTATTGGGCCATGGCGGGCAGGTCGTTGGGCCAAACGAAGCTGCGGGTAGCTGGGAATAAGCCTACTCGATGTTTCGTCCACCATTCTTGTCCGATAAACACATCGTGTGCCGTTTCGAGGAGGATGAATTTCTGCCGTGGGAATTGTCGTCCGTCGATTTGCAAGGTGAGCCGAAGGTATTCGGTGGCTCTTGCGGTGACCTTCCTGTTAAAATCTCCAAAGTCCAAAGGTTTGGGGAGCTTTTTGATGGGTAGCTCTAAACGTTGGGCGACCTTTTTCGCGAGGCTCGGTCGGATGGATAAGTACACATCTGCTCCGGTGTCACAGAGAGCTTGGGCGTTGAGACCACGACCTTTGTCTTGCAATTGAATGGGAGCAAGAAAGGTGTTTAATTTAGGTGATCTATCGATTTTAGCTATCTGAGGCATGCAGACTGCCGAGGAGACTTCCGGCAGCCTTAGCAGTTTTCCGAATCAGACGAAGAAGTCGACGACGAGTTGCGAGTCGAATTGTCAGGTTGCGAATACGAATCCCCATGGTCCAGAGCCTGTAACATATTGGCGATAATTTTGCGATTGGGGCAGTGACGGGATTGGTGGCCGGCCTTCTTACATAGAAAACAAAGACCTGCGTCCAAAAGAGCGCTCCTTTCCTTGTCGGAAAGAGTGACTACTTCCTTAACGGGTGTGGGAGTCGCTGTTTTAACCTCTCTCCTGTGTTTGTAATCGCGGGAACGGCGACGACGAGGCTCGGGCGATTGGCGCCCCTTTTTAGCCTGTTTCCGTTTAAGGTTTTCCTCGTAGGCGCGCTGATTAGCCAGTGCAGCGTTGGCGACTTTGTTCACGAAAGACTCGTACGATATATCCGGATTTTTAGCGTCGTCGAAAAGCTGGGTGTTCAATTTTGCCGGAATATGTTCGTATAGTAGGGTTTTACGCTCTGATTTGAGAATGTTGGCGCGGTCCGCCAAAGTGTTAACTTTGCCAACAAAAACATGGATGTCCATAGTTTTGTCTGCTGGGTCAAACATTATTTCAGCCAGTTCTCGGCGTGCTTTAGTGCCTTGGTTATCGTCGTGGTACACCGCAGCTAAAGTTGCGACCATCTCGGCAACACCGCTAAAAGGGTTTTCTTTCGAGGCGTAACGGCTACGCAATAGGTCGTTAGGCGGTCCTTTTGTTAACGAAAAAAGGGCTGCCATACGGCTACGTTCGGTCTTGTAAGTGCTTTCATCTTCTTCCATCATATCGGCGACTTGGATGATCCACGTGTCGAAGGTGTCGTCCTTACCCTCGAAAGATCCGGGGTCAACGCCGGTCTTGCGGGCTTTTCTATTATACCCGGGGTTAACGCTAATTTGGCCATTTCCGTAGGGCCTAAAGGCATTATGGGCGGCAAATCCAACAGGTTTAAAATCGGTCCCACCGAAGGCGCTGTTAAAGGGTGTAACCCCACGGGCTCCATTACTGGTGGAGTTGTTTTGGGTGGCCAACTGGTCCTTCAGTTGGGCAATAGTAGCCAAGAGGTCTTGCAAATGCGATTGAGTGATGGTGGCCTGGCCGGTTGTGTTTTCGCTTTCGTTTGCCATTTCGCTTCTCATTTGGGCGGCAGGCGAGGGCGCTCTGCTTGGAAATTTCGGAATTTCGTTCCTGCCGTCTGACGTCTTGGCAGAAGGTTGGTGGGGAGGGCTTCGCGCCTCTCCTAAGTGTTCGGAAACTGACTCGTACTCGTACGATCCGTCAACTTCGATGCTGTCGACTGGCTGATCTTGCTCTGTGTCGTATTGGGGCTCAACGGGCTCTTCAGGCTCTGTGTTGGCGCTGGTAGGAGCGGGCTCTACTGGCTCTGGGCTCACTGGGGCAACTGTAATCTCTCCGTTTTGATCCGAACCTTCGGTGTTGGGAGTAGCAGTGCCTGAAGCCAAATTATCTGGCTTTGCTGAGTTTGCGTTTGTCACGCGTTGGGATTGGCGAATCGGTGGGCCGTAATTCTTACGCGGCGACATTGATTTCGCGAATGGTGTCTTCTGTGGCCTAGTTTACCGTCGTGCACAGCCGACGTAGTGAATGATTGAATGAAGGGATTGAACGATATATTTTAATTGCTTCACCAGCAAATCATAGTGAGTTTAGAATTATGTCACGGCCAGGCATACATTGGAGAACCTCAGTGTATTAGGCGCTATCGACGAAAATTCTAAACTGAAGAGAAGAGAGAAATTACAATCGTCGACGCGCTCAAGAGACGCGTTTAAATCCGGAGGTAGTGGATCCTTGTCCGATCCCTGGCTCGGTGTGGAGCCGAGTCGTGATTCTGAGGGTAGGTCTAGGGGCCTGATCCTCACGTGATTCTGAGGGTAGGTCTAGGGGCCTGATCCTCACGTGATTCTGAGGGTAGGTCTAGGGGCCTGATCCTCACGTGATTCTGAGGGTAGGTCTAGGGGCCTGATCCTCACAAAAACCACCAATTTATTCAAATAGCTACTATCCAAGTTTCTTAATTTTATAATATTCCCTAGTTAAAATAATTTAAGAGTATAATATATAAGCCAGGATAATATATAAGCTGTCACGGCCAGGGTAAGCATAGCACGGAAGCTAGTCTATTGGCGCCTATCGACGAAGATTCTACTCTGAGGAGAGGAAAGGAAACAAACAAAGTTCTGAGCTTGACGCGACGTCGATAAAGGTATCACCCTGGTGGGTCGTTGGTCCAGGGTCAGGGTTAGGGTCTGGTGATTTCATGGTCCAAATGTCACATAAGCCACCTTCTGGCCAAATATTACGTTTCTCTTCCAATATTTTATATTTCCACTTTTTATTTAACAATTGCATAATTGTAAAGCGCAGTTAAATTTTAATTTATATAAATTTAGATATTCTGATAATTAAATCTCCGAAAGGTTACCGCACGCTATAATATACCTCGGACAACGCTTCCACGCAAAATAGCAGCACGCGTTTCTGTGGCCGACCATTGGTTAGGTCCGCGGAAATGAAACGCAACCGAGAAGAGTATAAACTTATATATATATTACTCTTGAATATTAAGTAACTTCTAATGCAGAGTAAGGCGCATTGAGTTTACATAAATAAGTACAAACTTAATGACATAATATAACCTAACAAGCAGATATTAGACTGTTGAAAATAAACCAATATTTAAAATATAATAAGGGGGTAATAGCCCCGTAATTTCAAGTGAATTACGTTAATACTATGGACCGCGATTACCACTTTTACAAAAAAGAAAGATTATTTTGTCGTACAAACAATTATTCTCAATTCACAACCTTGCACTATTTGAACTTTTCTTTCAAAATTCCCTCCCTACCTACCTTATAACTTTTACAGAGAAAGTAATCATTCAATATGTATTAGACTTGGATATTCGAGGGCTTCCGCCTTGGATCGCTAATGTGGCTGCCACGGCTGATAATATCCTCGGACAGGCACTACAGGTAGCCCGTGCCGACCAGGAAGAGGCAGGCCATGGACATCCCAGCCAGCGCCCCAACGGTGCCCATCTACTCCTGTCTAGGCTAACATTTGGAGCCAGCCCACAAGATCTTATCCAAAACAGGCGCCCAACGCTGCCGCTGACGCCGCCTGGCTCTCTCAAGCAGAGCAACTCTAGGCCCGGGTAGGCCAAAGAAGCAGGAACATCATGGGCCGGCTTCGGCAGCGCAAAACTCCCAAGTAAGGGGGAAGCAACGAGGTGGGACCCGAACGGATAGTTGTCCTGCTTGTGGTCGAGTATGGCGCGATGTTTGTTGCTCTCGAGCTCGTCGGGGCTGGAGAGACGAACGCGCTTCGGGCTTGCTTGAACGACGGCATCGAGGAACCCTGCCCGTGAGGGACGTGGTGTCCCTCGGGCGACCGCGGCAACATTGCCGCCATCCTCGGTGCGGCGGTGCTCGAGCCGATACGTGGCTACTGCAGGGCCTTATCAGGCGGCGAGGGTAGGTCGTCAAGGGTTCGAGGGACTGGGCTGCTCGCCGGTGTTCTGTGGTCTACAGGTCGGCAAGCAAAAACATTAATGACTGAAAACATAGCGATTTCAAGTCGGACGAGCCTCAATTCGGAGAACCGGTGGGACAAACCAGGGTGCTGTGTAAATGATCCTGTACGGCGCTCATGAAGGTTGACAGGCCCTGGAGGACTCAAGCACAAGGGCGCACCGTCTCTAAATTGAACCGGAAATGGTGTGAACGTTGTGAAAAATGAATGGATCATTCTCTAGAAGTTTACTGATTTTTAACAAGGTGAAGAGCATGAATCTACTTTATGCCTGATAATGGTCAATGTCCTCAACTTGTCTGAAGGGCGAGCATCGAAACTGTGGGACTACCAAGCCATTGCTAGAACTGGGGTTTGGGTTCCAAAGCACAGTTGTTTCCTTGAACCGGTTAATTTCGGGTATTTTGGAGGAATATCTCAGTGATCTGTCCGTTCTGTCAAGGATAGCCTTTCGTCTTCACGGCGGCTTTCCGGAGGTAATGGAGCACCTAGAAGGCCAGGAACCTGCGAACTCAACCGCGGTCCGCAGCCAAGTTTGGAATCTCCTGTTCTGGCGCAGGGCCTGCCTCCATGCTGGTCAAGTCAGCCACATGTGGGGGGCATATTGGCGGTTGCATGGGCCACATGAATACGGCCCATAAACGCAACCAACGTCGTCGATATCCCGCCATCCAAGACTTGCAGGTGTGTCTAGCTGAAGAGGTGCTGACTGCGTGGGCGGGGCGCCGATTGAGGGCGGATTGAGTTGCAATACCAATTGCAAGAAGCAGATGAAGATAATACCGGCCGGGTACAGAACCAGGTCGGTCCCTATTGTCCCCAATGACTCGGTAATGTAGAACAGGCGTGGCGAATAAGAGTGGATTTGTTCCCAGAAACAAATGACTTTGCTATTCATAGTCACATACCATCTCTCTCACATTTTCAACCTGAACAACTCTTTTGAGTAGTACTTTTCAAATTAAGCATGTGTAAAACATTAATTCCAAATCTATAACATAACTAGTGCGCCGAAATGGGGGGAATGGCGCAGTGGTTAAGCGCCATGGCTGTTACTTGAGTAACGTAGGTTCGAATCCTGCTCCCTCCACCTCCTCCCCGCTTACCGTGGCAAGGATAACCCGGCTGGCTATCGACAACAACCACCCGCCTGTGCCGTCGAGCCCACACTTGTTGGGAACTTCGTCTCCATGGCTACAAACGACCGACAGCTCCGCTGTTTGGACACAGGCCCCTCTCGATGAAGAGCCGTCAACTGCCGTCAGACGAACCCTCCGTGCGCCTGAAGGCACGGGGTCGCGTCAGTGAACAAACCTGTAAGCAGGGCCGGGCACGAACCCGGTCAGGCTCGATTCGCTTCTATGCCCTTGTTTTCCGCTGTGTAAATAGAGAAAATAGAAAGCGCGCCGAGATACCCCTCGGGAGGTTGCTAACGGCCGGCTAATGAGCCGGGCCGAGCCCGGCGTTAAATAATACTACTACTACTACTACTACTAGTGCGCCGAAATTCGCAGAAAAAAAGAAAAAAAGAAAAAAAAAAGACGAGTGCCCCCCCCCGCTGTAGCCAAGATGCTAATTAGTGCAAGGGTGGATTATAACCAAACAAACCCCTTTGTTCTCTCCATCTTGTACATGCCTGACCAGGTATCTTGAAAGCAAAAAAAAAGAGAAAAAATAAATAAAAACAAAACAAGTCGCAGGTTTTTTTTTTTGCCCAAAGAAAAAGCAAAGCTCGGCCGAATCTCTTCTCCAACCGCCCACTGTTACAGATGCCGATGCGCTCATCCAAAGCCCCTGCAACCTTCTCTGCGTGGGGAGTAGCAGATAGTCAGGTGCTTGGTTTCTTCTTGTTGATGCCATTCGTCGTCTTCATCCTAAGAATGTTTGGGCGGCTGGCCCTGAGGGTGGTTCGGAGGCGCAGAGGCGTGAACAGGGTATCCGATGGCCTCTCCATGAGGGTGCTGCCCAGGCGCAGAACCGGCCTCGGGGATCAGACCATTGACGATGCCGTCCAGTGGTTCGACTGGAGCCCCCGTCTGAGTGGCGGCCAGCATCTTTGCCTTCATGCTGTCCGTCACGGTTCTGAGCTTTTGGTTGAAGAGTTGCTTGTAATAGTCGGCCTGTGCTTGGAGAAACACGTTGCCGGTCTTCAAGGTACCGACTGCCTTTTGCCAGCTGTTGCCGATTGCCTTGCCCGCGGCCTTGCATCCGTTGTTGACTGCTCTGCACTTGGCCTTGCATCCGTTCTTGAAGTTTCTCCAGCGTCCGCGTTGGCGATATTGGGCCCATTCATAGGCGATGACTTTGGCATTGTGGCACGCGGTCAATCCGAAACCGACCTTTTCCGAGCAGGCTTTGGCCTTTTCGATGGTCCAGTCTACCGGAGGCTTGCAAAACCCGACAATTGCAAGGTTCACCTGGCTGCAGGTTTGGCTCACTGCTTCCAGTCCCCCCTTGACCTTGTTTGCGCACGCTTTGCCCTTTTCGCTGACGTAGACCGAGCACGCTTGGGTCTGTTCGCTGACCCATTTGCTGCACGTTTTAGCCGCTCCGCCGACTTGCGTCGCGCAGTATTGGCCGGCTACTTGCATAAATTGTCCGCATGCTGAACCAAGCTGTTTGTCCAGCTCGGCGCGCTCCTGCTCGGTGAGTGGCTTCTCGCCAGTGGCTTTGTCAAAGGGCTGCTGGGGCTCCGCCGGAACGAGGGCGTTGCTCCCGTGAGGCGGTGCGCCGGCTTGCTGCTGCTGTCCAGGATGATACTGGGGAGGAGGCGCACTGAATTGCTGCTGATTATTACGAGCAGGGCCGCGGTAGTAATCATCGTGGTCCTCATGGTCGTAGCCGGGGCGGTATCGGGATGGTCTATCGCGCATTCCCCCGTATCTTGAAGTTGTGTACCCACTACCACCGTAACCACCGTAACTACTGTAACCATATCTGTAGTCACACTGTTCTCTGCCGTAGCGCCTGTTGTCGCTAAAGTCGTAGTAGCTGTACTGGTTCACCACCGTCGTTCCTCCCGTTCCCGTGTCTGTGGACTGGGTATTGTCGTCACAGCACCCGCCGCCGCCGCCACTGGGGCTACTGGAACCCCCGGAATCGAGGTTGCCGAAATCGATGCCGTCATCCTTGCGGGGCTGGAGTAGCGATCTTTTATGAATATCAAGTCCGGCGTCGTCCAGGGTGTCGGCGACGCTGCTGGATTGAGCCAGGACATTGGTGCCCGAGACTGCAACCAGCAGCAGCGAGACTAGGTTTAGCCCGCGCATTGTTGAGACTTTGGGGGGGTTTTTTTTTCTTCTTCTTTGGGTGCAAAAAAGGGCCAAAAGACAAAAATACAAAAAAAAGGAAAGAACAAAGGGGGGAAAAAAGGGAAAATGGGAGGAGAATGTAAAGATTGACTATCCCAAAACAAAAGGAAAAAAAAAAAGAAAACTAGGAAAAAAGAGAAACTAGGAAAAGAAAAGACAGTAAAGATTGGCTATCCGAAAGCTGGATGATGAGAAGAAGAAAATTACAAACATTTTAGAAGGAGAAGATGGCAACTTATATATATCCATCACAAGAGTTCTGGAGACGCATCTCTCTTTGCGCCGCCGTGCCTTTGCTGACCCCTCGAGTAGTTTTCAAATTGGGGTATCCCTGTGCTACCCAGAACAAGAATAACATGCTTCTATTTATTAAGAGCGGACCGTCCGAGCTTGGCGCAGGGCAAGGTGTCCAGCTTGACTCGCCCTGTCCAGTGTGCTGGGTCAAGCACAACCAGAAGCTACCTTGTCCAGCGATCAGCATTCGAAACTACCAAGAAGAAAAAAAAGGGTCGGGGTTTGCCGAAAGGATGATCTGAAAGAGAGGAGTTTATTGTCATGTAATTCGATGGCGGAAGTGCCCATGGTGCTAATTATACCTGGTTGACAGCCACCACATTACTCAGCTCCAAAAGATCCAGGTGAGCCAGCTGTCGGCAATTATTGAGCTTTGCTGGTAGAAGCTTGAACGCGTCAAATATGTGATTATGTACCATTGTGGAATTCATCATCTTTGCAGAGGACGTTGTGCAGCCATGCGTTGTGCTCGCACTGGCGCCACAATGCTCCACATGAAATGCTTGATGCACTCTGCTCAGAGATCAGACGTGCCATCCAATCTCAAACTGTCAGATATGAGATCCATGTGTCGGAGTGTCATGATTACTCAGCCCAGATTTCCATGGCAGTCAATTCTCCTTGTTTGGTTCCTGGCAGTATTTACCGGGTTTGCCTTGTTACGGGTAAAAGATTATGTAAGGCAATGATGTCGTTGACACGAGTTACTACTCGTCTTTCCCCAAGGGTCAACCTGTCAGGAAATTTAACCTTTTCTTTCTTTGATTTGTAATTTTTCCTTCAACATGGAGTAGGCCGAATCCCTTCAATTTTACATGCGTCTGGACGAAATGCTGATCGAATGATTCAAACACAGACCCTGTCTATTTTCACTCTAGTTCGTCCTTATTTTTAGTTGTCAAGTTGATCTCCCTCCCCCCCCTTTACCTCTCCCCGCATGACGTGCAGTCCATGTGACATGCAGAGACTAATATGGAGAGCCCACATCTGGTTTTACTTTGGGGGAAGATGAAATGAGTGAATCCCAACCCCATCAACTACTCGTTCCTTACACCCGCGATGGCGCTTTCCCAGGCAAGACCAGCCGATCGGCTTTTTTTGCTCTCTCCAAGAGAAGCTTTGGGACTGTGCATGCTGGCCGGCATTGGGACGCAACGGCGAGTGGAAGTCACGGGTTTCTCTGCCATGTCACCTTGACGCCGTCCAGGTCGGACCGCGGGTTGACTGCAACGAGCCACAGGAGCGAGATCCAAGGTTGTTCTCCCCCCGCGGGCTGTGGTCAGAATCGCGTTCAGCCCTGTTGGGCTAGGTGAAGTCGGCTACCTAGGTCTGTAAAAAAGGGGGAGGGTTGCTGGGGAAATTTAGGAGTGAAGCATTAATGCGACTTAAAAAGATGCACGAGCTTCACCCATTCATCAAACAAGGTCCTCGTTTGCCGCTCACTCGAATCTGGTCAAAGGCATTAGGCATGCATTTGACCTAGTAACAAAATAGATTAAATACCCCACAATAGCGCCCCTTTTCCACATGTACAATCTCATTTGCTACTGAATGAGTCCATGTGGGTATTACGTGCAGTCAAGTAATATGTCTACCCTCAACTGTTACGACCAGACAGTTGGGCCGGTACCAGGGAGGCCAGGTGGGGTCACACCCCTCCTGACGACACCCGCCCAGAGAAATCACCGACCGGCAGAAAGAGGATTACATAAGAAGGAATCACGTGACCTCACGTGATTGCCAAGAGAGTGATCTCAGTGATCATTGAGGGATCACAACAGATCAAGGGAAGTGATCTCTGCGATCTGTGACAGATCAGGAGAGATCACATTCGGAACATAGTCTATATAAGGCACGCTCATTACCATGTAGATAGATTCGATTCTAGGATTGCTTAGCAGCAATCAAACTCTAGTTAACCTCAATACTTACTTGAGAACGATCATAACTTCACCCCCAGTCATTGAGAACCCCAGTTACCCAGTCAGACGCTCAGTTGCTTCAACCCACTGTACTTTACCCTAAGAACAGGTTACCCGATACCTTGATCGTAATATTTTGATTGCTCCTGTTCAGTACTTTGCCTTGAAGCATACCGAGCAGTATCACCGACAACATGTCTTCCCAGTCCTCTAAGAACAACACCCCCAGCACCCCGGCTACGAGCAGCAAGGCGGCCCAGAAAGCCCCTGCTCGGCCCAGGGACGATAGCGACAGCGAGGACGAGGAAGACCAGCTCCGCAGGCAGGTTGCTAGGACCAACCAGGAGCTCCACGAACAGACGCTCCGCGCAACCCAACTCCAAGAGGAACTCCAGGCTCTCCGAGCCAGTGCTAACGTTACCTCAACCCCTCTTGATGGGCGCGAGAGACTCAAGTTTAACCCCCCAGCCACATTCGATGGCACACCTGGACAACTTAAAGGGTACCTTGTACAGGTACGCACCTACCAAGCATTCCATCTGGAAACTTTCCGCAGCGAAACAGAAAAGGTGGTACACGCGGCCACCTTCCTTCGAGGACGAGCCTTGTCTTGGTTCGAGCCCCTGTTGCAGGAATGGCTTGATATACCCCCCGAAGAACGACGCCAAGAAGTCACCGACATTTTTTCAACCTTCGCAGGGTATGAACGCACCCTCCGTTCCTTGTTCCAGGAACCCGATGAGAAACGACAGACCGAACGAGATTTGGCCAACCTACGACAAACCAAGTCAGCCTCCGCTTATGCAGCCGAGTTCAGAAGGCTAGCAACAAGGCTGGACATGACCGAAGAAACCAAGATCCTCCAGTTCTACCAAGGATTGAAGTCAGAAATAAAAGACGAAGTATCCAAGCTCGACCGACCCGAGGATTTCCTCGAGTACGTCGAACTTGCCATCAAACTTGACAACCGGATTTACGAACGCCGACAGGAAAAACAAGGCGGACAGCGAGTGTTCGTCACCTCGATTCGACAAGCCAACACGGGACGCAAGTACCAACACCCTTAACCCATATACCATAGAAACAATGGTGGATGGCAGCAGCCCCGTCACATGGCACCCCAGACCTACAGTACAGCTTATGGTACCCACAGTGGACCCATGGACCTCAGTGCCACACAACACAAGAAGCCCCGTAAAGACCCCAAGAATGGCAAGTGCTTTAAGTGCGACAAGACAGGGCACATCGCCAGAAACTGCCCGAGAAACCAGGAAGATATCCCTGATTTTAGGGGCAAGACCGAAAAACCACGAGGACTTAATGCCACCAATTACCAGCAACTACGGCCTAACCAACACAGCACGATGAGCTGGACCACCTGCTACGATGACAATTGTATGACCCACAATAGCTCCAAGATCGACGCAGGATGGTACCCACAAAAGCCCCGAGGCACTCGAACCCTAGCAGTAGGAAACCGAGTACCCATGGGGACAAGGCAACCAGTGAACTTACACCGACGGGAGACCCAACTACCCGAGCTCACGGACTCGGACGCCTCAGGAGAATTAGATGAGGAACTTTTGGGACAAACCCACCACATTAGGACAACCAATCAGTCCTTAACACAAGAATCAAGCAAGGATTTAGAGGAAGAATCCAGCGAGGAAGAGACCATACCCTCGAGCCAGTACAACGCAGCAAGAGAAAATAACCCCAACGTACAAGACAACGAGGAAACCACAAACGCACGCAAGACACCCGTGCCAGCAAAACACCCACTTGACCTAGTCGAAACAAGAAATAGCCGCACACCCAGGGACAAGAAAAACAAGGACCCACGACGCGAGTCCAGCAAGTTAAAAAACTAAGACAGCCAGACGGCACAGGGCACCGAACGGCGACAACAGGAACGGAACAAAGAACCCTGAACGCTACACAAAACACCATAGCAGCACATGAACACATATTTCTCGACATACGACTCGATGGCAGACCCATACGAGCACTCCTCGACAGTGGAGCACAAGGCAACTACATCTCACCAAGGGTCGTAGCGAAACGACGGATACCTTGGCAGCAAAAGAAGGAACCATACCAGTTGCAGACCGTAGAAGGAGAGGCAGTTTTATACGGGAACGGCACCATCGAAACAGAGACCGTACACCTCTGGATGGAGAGCTATGGACGAAAGGAACAAATCACCTTAGACATCACGGAGATAGGGGACAAAGACGTGATATTAGGAATCCCCTGGCTCAGAAGGAGCAACCCCCGGATAGATTGGACAACCGGCCAAGTCCAATGGGAAGAGCCGTTAGCCTCTGAAGGAAAATCCGAGAAACGGACTTCACGCAACGAGCGTAGGGCACAGGAGCGAAATCAACAAAAAATTATGGCGCTATTGAGGAAAAGCGAGCCACGCCTGGAGCCAACATCGGAAGGATCGCGACTATCCATGAGCGAAGAACGATCGAACCTTACCACATTGATCGACAACATCCCGGCCGAATACCGGATGTATGGACGACTATTCAGCCCCGAACTCGAAACAGGATTACCTGAGCATAGTCCGTTCGACCACGAGATACCATTGAAAGAAGGAACCCAGCCCAAATTCCACAAGATATACGGCTTGAACCCAACACAGATGGAGGTATTAGATGAGTACCTCGCAGAGAACCTCAAGAAAGGTTACATCAGACCATCAACATCACCAGCAGGATACCCAATCCTCTTCGTACCAAAGAAGAACGGAAAATTACGACTATGCGTGGACTACAGACAATTAAACGACATCACCATAAAAAATTGCTACCCACTCCCACTGATAGGAGAATTCCGAGATATGCTTTACCAAGCACAGTGGTTTACAACACTAGACCTCAAAGGAGCATACAACTTGATCCGCATGAAGGAAGGCGAAGAATGGAAAACAGCGTTCCGCACCCGACGAGGACATTACGAGTACCTAGTGATGCCCTTCGGCCTCACCAACGCCCCAGCAACCTTCCAAACCATGATCAACCACGTTCTCAGGGAATGCCTAGACATTTTCGTCGTTGTCTACCTGGACGATATCCTTGTCTTTTCCAAGACGTTGGAAGAACACAAGCAACACGTTCACACCGTCCTAAAAAAGCTACAAGACGCTAAGCTCTTAGTTGAGCCCGAGAAGTGTCTCTTTCACAGCAAGCAAGTTAATTTCCTAGGATACACTATCGCTCCTGGAGAAATTAGGATGGAGGAATCGAAAATCCAAGCAGTAAAGGAATGGCCTCAACCACAGAACGTAAAAGACGTTCGGGTATTCCTCGGATTCGTGAACTTTTACAGAAGGTTCATCAAGGGATACGGCGCGATTGCCACCCCATTGACCAACATGACCAAGAAGGACCTAGAATTCCAGTGGACGAAACAAACACAACAGGCCTTTGAACAGCTACGAGACGCAGTAGCCAGAGAACCAATCCTCAAGATACCAGACCCAACGAAACCTTTCGAAGTCGAGACCGACGCATCGGACTATGCGATCGGAGGACAACTCAGTCAGCGAGACGAAGAAGGACGGTTGCATCCTTGCGCCTTCTTCTCACAAAAACTACATGGACCAGAACTCAACTACCAGATTCACGACAAAGAGCTTATGGCCATCATTCGAGCATTTGAAGAATGGAAACCACAGTTATCCGGAACTAAACACGAGGTGTTAGTTTACACGGACCACAAGAACCTGACCCATTTCACCACTAGCAAAGTGTTGAACAAACGACAAATCAGATGGTCAGAATTCCTGTCAGAATTCCATTTTAGGATCATCTACCGAAAAGGAACAGAAAACGGCAGGGCCGACGCCCTCAGCCGAAGACCAGATCACGAGAACATAGTGCCAGAGGAAACACGGGTTATCCTCACCACAGACGGAAACGGAAACCTTTTACCAGCACACCGGAGCCTTATGATAACAAATACGGTAACCACACCAGAAGAAATACGGAAGATCCACGGAAACAAAGCCCACGGACACCAAGGAATTTCCAAGACATGGAAACGGCTAAAGCAACACCATAACTTCCGAGGAACGCGACAAGAAGTACGAGAAGCTATCAAGGATTGCGAACTTTGTGCCAAAAGCAAGTCCGCAAGACATAGGCCTTACGGACTCCTACAACCCTTACCAGCCCCCAGCAAGGCATGGCAGACCATCACAATGGACTTCATCGTCAAGTTACCACCTTCAGAAGAACCACTCACGAGAACCAAATACGACAGCATATTGGTTATAGTGGACAAGCTCACCAAATACGCCTATTTCCTACCATACAAAGAAAGCAGCAACGCCGAAGAAATCGCCTACACATTCCTACGAGTGATTGTCAGCAATCACGGACTTCCAGAAAGTATTATCACAGACAGAGACAAGCTCTTCACATTAAGATTTTGGAAATCCCTGATGGAACAGCTAGGAACAGACCACAAGCTATCCACAGCATTCCACCCACAGACGGACGGACAAACAGAGCGAGCCAACCAAACACTGGAACAATACCTAAGATGCTATGTGAACCACAAGCAAGACAATTGGGTACGGTTGTTACCCACAGCACAATTCGCCTATAACAGCTCAGAGAACGAAAGTACCAAGACAACCCCGTTCTACGCCAACTATGGATTCAACCCTACAGCGTACGGAGAACCAAGAACTACAACTACGGCACCGCGAGCCGACAAACAAGCGAGCGAGCTACGACAGCTACATAAAGAACTCCAGCAGGAACTAGAGTTCGTACGAGAGAGAATGATAAAATACGCCAACCAGCATCGGATGAAGGGACCATCCTTTAAGGAGGGAGATAGCGTTTATCTCATTCGATGCAACATCAAAACACAACGACCTAACAGCAAGCTCGATTTTAAGAAGCTTGGACCTTTTAAAATCAGCAAGAAAATCAGCGACACCAACTACAGACTGTCATTACCAGACACCATGAAAATTCACCCCACATTTCACGTATCACTACTGGAACCGGCACCACACGGCACCAGCACACAAGAAACGATCGAGATCGACGCAGAACAAACCTACGACGTTGAACGAATACTCGACCACAGACGAAACCACGGCAAAACAGAGTACCTTGTTAAATGGGAAAACTATGGGCATGAAGAAAACACTTGGGAACCCCTTAACCACCTCCAGGATTGCCAGGAACCGCTCCGCCAGTACTATCAGGAGTTGGATCTGCGAGCAAGTCAGCCAAGAAAAAGAGGACGACCTAAGAAAGCACCACCTACCATTCCCAGAAGTTAAGGACCGACCAGGACTCGAAACCATACCACCAGACGAACCTACCAAGGAACGATCAGTATGCAACACAAAACAAAAACACCAGAAAACGACGTACCAACGGAATATTGCGCAAGAATATTCATCTCATCCAACAACGAAGGATTTAGAGGACCCATCGGGAAAGTCGAATCCCAGACAAAATTGGAATCCGGAAGAAGCGACTCCAAGGACACTTCAGGCAGGACCTCGGTTGATCGTCGACGCTCCTCCTGTTCCGCCTCCTTACGCTCCACCCGATCCAATTCCTCCAAGTCATCAATTCCGCGAGACACAGCTCGCATCATCTTTTCAAACCACAATTTCTTTTGTTTTCGCAGACGAAGCAACTTCGCCTGCTGCACATGGATCTGCTCCTCAAGCGCCTCGACCTCCGCATCCAACTTCGAGTGCTGACGACCAATGTGACGGATTTGAGCAGCGGACAGACCCAACACGTCACACCCAGAGCGATTGGAACGAACACACTCCACACAGCGAGCAGAATCCTGAGGAGATACCTGACAAGACGCTGCGCCTTTGGCACGGCAGGGACTGCAGGAAGGCATCTCAACGGTATCCGTCGACAACAGGGAAGAAAGAAGGGCGTGGCGACGTTCTGTCGACGAACGACCAGATTTTGGTTTGGCTACACGACTAGACATGGCGCAAGAGAGTTAGCCAGGAAGGAAGGAAAACCAGAACAGGGATCAAGGGAGTACGGACTACTTAAAGGCCAAAGGGACTTGGCCAAAGGAGAGGAGACCTGATGTTACGACCAGACAGTTGGGCCGGTACCAGGGAGGCCAGGTGGGGTCACACCCCTCCTGACGACACCCGCCCAGAGAAATCACCGACCGGCAGAAAGAGGATTACATAAGAAGGAATCACGTGACCTCACGTGATTGCCAAGAGAGTGATCTCAGTGATCATTGAGGGATCACAACAGATCAAGGGAAGTGATCTCTGCGATCTGTGACAGATCAGGAGAGATCACATTCGGAACATAGTCTATATAAGGCACGCTCATTACCATGTAGATAGATTCGATTCTAGGATTGCTTAGCAGCAATCAAACTCTAGTTAACCTCAATATTTACTTGAGGACGATCATAACTTCACCCCCAGTCATTGAGAACCCCAGTTACCCAGTCAGACGCTCAGTTGCTTCAACCCACTGTACTTTACCCTAAGAACAGGTTACCCGATACCTTGATCGTAACATCAACATACATATGTAGCGTTGCCCAGCAGAATCGAGTACAGGGAACAGTTTGAATTTATTGCCAATTCTTTTATAGTTCATGCTTTTTGCCCACCCCCCACACGCTTTCCCCTCCCTGTTCACCAAGGCCCTCCAATTTCTTCTCCACGTCATAACTCGTCACTTGCCAAGTGGGAGGTACGTCTGGGCAGCTGGGGTTATTGCAAGTCTCATCAACGGTGCATTTGAAGTTCTCGATAGCAACCCTGCCGCCGCGGGTGGTAAGGCCCTCGCCGTAAATTTGCCGGAAATATCCGCCCGGCGAGACTGCCATCGAAATGGTCACTTTGCACGGACGGGCAGGAGAGTCAGCGTCCTCGGCGAGAGTGCCAGGGCTGACGGGACGCTCGGGACCTCTCGGGTCGACGGAGCCGGGAGGGCCTGCGAGAGCGCCGCCTGGTGAAAGGGCCAATATGGTGGCGATGGCCAGGATCTTTGCGCGCACCATGGTTGCAACTCTGCGTCAAACGGTAGTATCAGCATTGATGTTTTTCACGAAATGGAATCTTTTCTTTCTCTCGCGTTTGAAAATAGGTACCTACATGCTCTGCGTAAATGGCGATATACGAATGAAAAAGTCTTCTTTAGAAGGGGGACGTAAATAGTAAGCAGTAAAGCAATCAATAAAACGATTACAGAGGCGTTCGTAATTCTTTTGTTTACGTAGTCACCAACTCCGTGTAGCTTTTACAAAGTCGAACCAAGGCACGATGTCTTCTGGTTCAGATCCCCTGCCGAGATCGTCTTTTGTTGTGCGAAAGCGCAATGGTCATGGGATGGCACATCCTCTTCTCGCCTCGGTTCCAGGACCTCAAAATTGGCCAAGGAATATCCTCCTTGTCAGTGCAGCCGGCGGAGATTAATGACTTGTAGAAAAAGTGGAACTGCTGCCAAGTTTAGAAATTGTCCTGATTTCTAAATGCGATTATCGATACGAATTTGGCATAGACGGTCAAAACCCGATATATGTTGAGTGCCAGGGTTCGGAATGAATTTGCAATTTGGGGAAGCGAGGAATACTTTGTGACTGAGATTCTGACCATGAATACTTTGAATGTGCTGGAACAAACTGAAATAAACCAAGGTACCAATCTTGTAAGGGGTAAGACGAAAATATGCATCAAACTAAAAGGCGGTAAAAAAAAGAAGAAGAAAAAAGAAGGAAAAAAAAGAAGGAAAAAAAGAAGGAAAAAAAAGAAGAAAAAAGAAGAAAAAAGAAGAAAAAAGAAGAAAAAAGAAGAAAAAAGAAGAAAAAAGAAGAAAAAAGAAGAAAAAAGAAGAAAAAAGAAGAAAAAAGAAGAAGAAAAACAGCTCGCCTTGTACCTTTTCGTTGTGTGCCCTTCAAACAAAGGTTATTCGCTTCTTATAGAATCTGGCCGTGGAAACAGAAAAGGAAACTTGGGAAACTTTGTAGCGTTGCGACAAAAGATTTGTCCTGGTTCCAATGGTTTGTTTTCTTCATTTTTCAACCCTCTTACTATATCGTTTCAGGGCAGCAACATTCTCGGTCCCGGACCAATGTTTGTAATAGGTGGTAGTCCATTCTCGCGATACTTTTTCGCCATTTCGATGCTCTTTTTTCTCCAGCGCCACGAGGTCAGCTTTTCGCAATGGAAATTTTTGCAGTTATAGTCAACGCTGCACCTGTAACCGATGGCCCAAAATACGCTTCCTCTGCGCGCGTCGCCATTGAAACGATGAACCCAGGACCATGATGTCAGTCCAGGTTTGGTATGAACAAGCTCATACAGATCTAATCTGCACGGTCTGTCCAGACATAGACATTCGGGTCAACGTCTTTGCCTGCAGAAACGGCCACGATGGAAGCCATGGCCAACAGAGCGGTTTTTAGTTCCATTATTGCGACTATTGTGTGTTGACGACAGTCGTTAGCGTTTTGGATTCGATGCAAAAGCAAGCTGTCTTGCTCCATGTTTCTTGTGGGAAAATACCTGTCGGATTTTGAGGCAGCTAGACGGCGCTAAAGCATTAAGAAAAGGAATACACAAGACTGGCTGATGATGGACAGGAGTGGACTTTTTGCCAATGGATTAGACAAGCGAGCGCATGGTATTTATACATTGTGTGACATACACGGCAACTTCAGATGGAATGCTGGCACGTTAGCTCACTTGGTTACATGGCATCTCAAAGCCTTAAAGCTCCAAATCGGATACATTTGACGTTAGGCCAGGATGGGTGGCATCTGCCCTCAGAATATTAAACTCTACTGTGTCAATGACAAGCCATACTGCTAAAATTAAATGGTAAAAGCTGCACCCGCAGCTATCTTTATAGGCTTGTGCATTGACGGAAACGCCGAAATCTGCTATGTGCCAAAATGTGATGGTCCAGACTGGACGTACACTGACAAGAGATGATAGAGTTTTGCTGCTACTGCACTTTGAGGCACCAATCAATTCGATTTTGTCTTCACTTTGACATTTTGGTAAACAACTAAAGCCTGGTCACCACAGAAACACCGGATAAACAGAAAGGCGATGCAACAAGGGTTCAAAGGATTGGGATTGAGCCCTCTCGCTTGAGCTGCTTCTGAACACCTAATTATTCCGGGAACGGGTCATATTCCCTCAGTCCCAGACAGACTCCATCCACCTCGACGCCATCAATGTGCTGCACTGCTTTTCCTCCAGCCCCGAACCGGAGGAGGTGCCCTCCATCCGGCTCACTGGCGTCCATGGGCAGCCAGCCGTATTCCCGCTGGGGTCCTTGGTGCGGATCCTTGACAAAGGCAAGTATGTGGTCCTGCAAGGCCACGCTGACTTGTGCCTGGAACTCTGTGCTGGCGGCAACGTGGTCCAGCAGGTGGTAGGTGCCGAAGAACATGGGAATGTCGCTGGCGTGGTACGCGCCGAGCCACTCGTAGACGTTGAGGTTGGGAAAGGTCCCGGCCCACTGGAACCGGAAGACGGGCGTCTCGGCGCCCAGCCTGTTGCGGTACACGGTCGACTTGAGCGTCGGGCAGACGTAGCTCTCCACGTTTAGTTCCGTGATTTCCGACTGCGAGGGCCCCGCGGTTGTGTTGTCGGTCGGCCAGGGGACCAGCGACGACCACTCGTTGGCCGCGACCGACATCATGTACGGCACGCGCGCGATGAGGCCCTCCTCGGAGCGCGCCGTGTAGTTGTAAAAGACGACGCGGTCGTCCGGGGTCCAGGCAAAGGTGAGCGGCGGCGCCGTGCCGTTGTCGCCGTACTGCCCGACAAAGTTGACGATCTGCATGTACGACAGGCGCCGCATGCAGTCCAGCTCCGCCGCGGCCCTTTCCGCTTCGTCCTGCTCGCCTCCACGACCGCAGGGAGGCTCGCAGCCGAGCCGGCGCGCCACGAAGCTAAAGTTGGAGTAGGCCGGAGGGGCGAAGCGCAGCGGGTTGGTGGAGAAGACGGTCCCGGACTGCATGTAGATGGCCTGGGCGATGGGGTCGTCGTGCCAGGCGTACGAGTGCATGTCGACCGAGGTGGCGCCCGCCGAGCGGCCCATCTGCGTGATGCGGGTCGGGTCGCCGCCGAACGCGGCAATGTTGTCCCGCACCCACTCGAGGGCGGCGCGCTGGTCCAGGATGCCGAGGTTCTGGTCGTCGAGCCCGCGCGCGTTGGGGAAGCCAAAGATGCCGACGCGGTAGTTGATGGTGACCACAATGTGCGACCGTGACCGCTCGACCCACGACGTGGGCATCTGCCAGGGGATGTCGACCCCGCCCATGTAGAAGCCGCCGCCTGTCATGAAGAAGAGGACGGGTAGGAGCTCGTCCTGCTCTGCTGTAGTTTCGTTGCTGGCGAGGGTAGGTGTCCATATCGCTAGATATAAACAGTCCTCGGAAGTAGCCTCGCCCACGAGTCCCGAAGTATCATTCTGTGCACCATTGTAGATCAGATTGCCTCGAGTAAGGTCGCCGTTCCAGAATGTCGGCACCCCAGATACAAACTGGGGGCAGGACGGCGGGAAGCGCGTGGCATAGTGGTGCGAGTCCGTCGGCTCGAGTTTCTGCGGGGGCATCCAACGGAGTGACGCCACGGGCGGCTTTGCAAACGGGACGGCGCGGAATTGGCGCGTGTGTGGAAACTCGGGATCGATCACACCTGTAAATGTACCCGTGGAGGTCTTGACCGTCAGCTGTTCGGTCGGGCATTCCCGAGACCCCTGACCCAGCACGTAGCCCAGCAGGGCGAGAAAAATACAGATTGCGAATGCCATTGTCAGGAAAGCCGTTGATCTGAAATCCTGGGCCAGTGCTGAGTAGCAGAGCAGGGCGATCATTCATGTATATAAATTGGAGGTGTCATGCATGATCCTGATTTCTGAATACTTGCGTACTGTAGATGTCTACTGTAAGTACATCAATCCTAGGTGAATTTTAGTGCTTATATGCCGTCAATACTACCATCCAAAATAGGAAGGAGGAGTCAGATAAGATCCATCAAGCCTTGTTTAGTTGGCTTGGTCTACATATAAGCTATGCTGACGACGGAAGCTCTTGAGGGGCTGCATACCAATGACTGCCTGTAGTGTTCCACACGCAGCCTTACTCCCTGTCGTCATGACGTCGCTCTCTCCGACTTTTGCTCTTTAGCGGGATCCTGCCCGCAATATTTAATGGGTCAGGATTGCGTCCAAGTGGCCAATCAAGACAAAACAAGAGTGATGGCTTTTACGCCAACAGCGTCCTCGGTACTTGTGCAAGCATCTTGATTGTTAGAGGGCAGGGTATACCAGAATCATTGCCGATCCCTTGGGCAAGGGCCTGAATCTAATAAGCCTACATCTTGAGCGACTCAGATCCTCAACAAGACTTGGACTATGCCTGTTACATCTTGATGGGACCTTGACGGTACAGAACACCAGGATGATGGTCTTTCTCTCTGTTTTCATCGGCAGAAATTGAGGAATGTTTACATGAAGTGAGTCTAGATCTTTCAAGAAACGAACAAGAGAAAGCAAGGAAATTTACACCATCATGCAACATGGCGTTTCCCACAGTCAAACTTGTCAGGCCTTGGTCCAGGCGGTGGGTAAAGGTACCCGGAATGTTATCAAGTCGGATGCTGCCTAGGTTCCAGTGGACTTGGCAGTGAGTGGTGATGACAAAAAGGGTTGAAGACGAGCTTGGAGCTTACACCCACTCGATCATCAGGTCGCGGGCCATACACGGCTACATGAAGGGCATACTTCTAACTTTCCAAGTGACGATGGGAGAAGTACTGACGATAAAAACTAACACTATTAACTGGATAGGTGATATCTGCAAGTGTTTGCTTGGTATCCAATGTTGAATGCAAAAAAAAGAAAGCCAACTCAAAAATGACGCCCAAATCAATGCTACAGAGACTTTTGTTTGAAATGCCTGCCGCCAGCGCCAAAATATCCCAAGCATCATCCCACGCCTCTCAAGAAGAGCCATAGTTCCACCACACCCCCGTCACCTCCCAGAACCCCACAGCTCAACGACCACTGAGCCAAGTCTTTACTGGATCAGGTTGCCGTCAACATAGATCTGGCCCTGAGCATTCACCCACATGGTGCCAGCAGGAGGCTGGCGGTTACGGTAAAGCTCGCCGCCCATGGAGCTCGAGACGGCCTGGGGCTGGACGCCGAGGGTGGACAGCACCGAGACGACGTGGCTCCTCAGGCTCAGGATGTTGGAGGTGTCGGTGGGCGTCCAGTTGGGCACCGTGCCGCTCGACGTGCTGGCCTGGCGGATGACGATCCTGGTCGTGGGGTAGCCGCTCTGCGCGACCTGCTGCACAAAGGCCGCGAGCGTCTGCATGCCCGCCATGTCGGCCGTGACGTGGGCCAGCGCCGGCGCCCTGGTCGCAAACTGCGCCGCGTTGGTCAGCACCGCCACGCCGAAGCAGTTGACCAGCCCCTTGGTCTTGTACGTCTGGCCCGGGAACGGGCCGCCGAACTGCTGCATCGCAATCTCCTGCCCGCCTATGGCGCTGAAGCCGCCGTCGCTGCTTCCCGCCGCAGCAGCGCCGCCGCCGCCCCAGTTGGGGTTGCCACCGCCACCGCCACCGCCGCCGGTGCTGCTACCCCAGATGTTGGCACTGCTGCCGCCGGCAGTGCTGCTGCCCCAAATGTTGGCGCCGCTCCCGCCGGCGTTGTACCCGCCAGAGCCACTGGCAGCATTGCTGGAGCCCCACTGGTTGGTGTTGGTGCACCACGGGTTGTTGTCGGCGCGCCTGCCCAGCTTGCCCTTCTTCTTATTCGCTCCCGGAGCGCAGGCGAGGTTGGGCGCCGGGGAAGTAGTGCCGGTGCTGCCGACGGCCGGCTTGTTGGTGTTTGTGGTGCTCTGTGCCGGGGCGCCAGGAGCCTTGCCACCCTTGTCGGCACCCTGCGGCACCGGCAGCCCCTGCGGGGTGGTCAGGCCGCCCGTTGGAGGTTTGGCACCCTTGCCCTTGTCGGCCACGGGTGGCTTGGGCGGCGGGACAACAGCGGCGGCGCCGGGTGGAGACGCGGTTGTCTTTTTCCCGGCGGCAGATGCGGGAAGAGCAGGACCGGCGGCGGGCTTGGGATTCTTGGCGCCGGGAACTTCCCTTGTTGCTATCACGCCGTTGACCTCGACCGGAATGTTGCCGGCATCCACGCCGACACCGCGGGCGGTCAGGCGGTTGGGGCTGGCTCCGTCGATGGGCCAGGCTGAGACGGCAACTGCGCTGAGCAGGATGGCACCGACGCCCATGTTGCTGGTGAAATGCATGATGGATGATGAGCTTTTAGCACGGTAAACGGTGTTGAGGAAACAAGGGGGTTTCAAAGGTGAGAGGGATATGCCGAGTTATGTTTGAAGACAAGTAAAAATGAAATGACGGGTCGATGAAATGTTACTGAGCAGAAGATAAGCTTAATACAAGGAAAAAAACGAAATAACTTGCACAAAGGAAAAAAGGAAAAAAAAAGGAAAACAGAAGACAAATGAAAAGGATGTTGTTGAGGATGCTTTGATGTTGATGATGTTCTGACAGAAGAAACAAAACATCAACAGATACTGCCATGGCTCCTTTTATACATGAGCCATGATACCCAGTCCTTGGAGACTGAACTACCCTCATGGCCAGATGAAGCTATTTTGATGCTCGTAAAGCTCCTGGGATAGTAAGCACTCATCAGTGCAACGTAGAAGGTGCATATTCTGGGTCTAGCAGGTCTTGGCTGGAGCCAAACTATGACACTGTGCAAAGCTGTGTATGAGGACTCAGTCCTGTATTCTGACTGAGAAGCGATATTCGTGACTAAAGGGCTGCGGCCAGGGGACCCGTCTTGGGGGACGACCGCAGTAATCTTGAAACCCTAGTCTGTCACTGAGGTGTGGGCCGAGATGCAGGTCGTGCGAGTGGACTGAGAGGATCACAACTCTATAATGAACCATGAAGCTTAGGAAGTGGGTGTGCATGTCTAGACCCACAAACAGAAAGATTCGATATCCTTACTCACTACCACCGGGCACTAACCCACAGCTTAGTGGTTAGTGCCAGGGGACGGACCTTGGACTTTGCTTTCCTACTCGCTACTGACGGCGGCTCTTCCCGCAGCTAGCATCTAGCCAACTCAAAATAGTACCGATCGATCCAGCTGGCTTGTACAGCCTTGAACTAGAGCAAATGGGGGCCAAAAGTTGATTCCCCTGCCCGCGTCCATAGGGTTGTTCGTAAATCGGAGAAGATTACAAGGCGAGGTGACACGAGCACCAAGAAATTAGCCCAGATGGGTGCTTACATATGGCCCCTCTGGATAGCGTATGGCATTTAATCCCAGGTGGGTCAAATGGGGGCTGGCAAGAGGTGGAATGGACCAATCAGGGGGTGAGATTATACGAAGGGCTGAAAACGGCAATTGGGTGCTGTCTCGTTTGAGTGCTGATGCTCCTGGGCTTATGGGTGGAGCTGCTTTCACGTCAGCACCTCGGCGAAGCGAGAGCCAGCCGCAGTGGCTCAGACCACGCAGGAAATTCAGACCACTAATGAAGGCCTTGTACAAGACTTTCTAAACAACCTATTTACATTACATGGGAAAAGAAATTCAAGTCTGGCCTTTGCTTCACCAACAGTCTCTCGCTGTATCCTAACCTCGTTACCTCGATTCCCCGCTTTGACCCAACGGCGCACATTAACCTGTGGTTGCACGTCCTCTTGCTGTTACCTTGCTGGAAGAGATACTTGCCATCATCGCCCCTTGTAATCAGCGCGGGAAGCTGTGTTGCAGGCGGCAGACTTTTCTTTTTCTTCTTTTCTTTTCATCTTCAAAGACCGCTTGATATTGGCTCCCGGTTGAGGTTACAGCTGGCGAAGCTACCGACTCGGTCGTTGTTGACAGCCCTCTCCGCAACCCTCACTCTCTCGTCTTTTCAACCACCGGGCAATGTCGAAACTGGCTCGCCGGCTGCCACCCCAGCTAGGTATGCGGAGATGGAGAAACCCGTTACCCATGCAGTTTTGACCTGACATGATCACGCACTCGCAGCTTTCTGCTTTGACAATGAGACGTCTGGATCCAACCGCTGCTATGTAAGTAGGAAGATAGATTATATGCTAGGACGGCTTGCTTACGATCGTGCTGCATCTGTCGGTTTATCGGTATGGACTGGTGGTCCGTCTTACTTGTTCCTGACATTCCCCATACTCCGGAAAACTACAAGTTACAAATACGCATAAACGGGTTCTCGTAGACTGAGCCACCCTCCTGTCAAAACTCTATCCTGTGTTCTAGGTACAGATGTAGTCTATGGGGAGAGATCAAGGTCTTCTTCCCAGATATTGGTATCATGTAGCTTAAAATAGGCACACAGGAATCCTGTTTCATCTCTTATCTTGATCAGGTATTTGGACATGGGAGAGAGACTAGCAGCGACTCGTTTACATCCAGCAGCTGTCCTACGGCCTTAGTTATTATGATTACAGTGAGTCCAATATATATTGGAACTCGCTAATATTTAATGCTGTTGAAAGCTTACTGTAAAACTTCAATCTATGAATTACTATAAGCGAAATGAAAAGAAGAGTAAAGAAGTCCTAATTTATGATACATAGAAAATAGTTATCTAAATTAGGGACTAGTGAATATTGTCACACTATTTTTAGCTCGACGAAACTTTACCTGCCAGCGGCGTAACTGGTGGACTAGAATAATAATTTTGGGAATAAAATTAAGAGCCTATTTGTTCCGTTTTTGTATTAGTAATAGTAATAGAAAACCGTGCTTCTTGCCGAAATATCGAAATTTGATTAGATAATCTACCTTTATAATATAACAACTTGGACGAGTGGGCCGTCGCAAATTAACAAGTGGTTATTATCAGCACTATTGTCAAATTAATTGCAATAAATTGTACAAAAAATACTGTTAAAAGCACTATTACTACACAGGCTTTACCCTTTCTGGAACTGGTCTAAAAGTAGTTCAAAATAAAACTTGCTAATAAAACAAGTTTGTTCGAATGTCTTCGATATATTATTAGTAGCATTAATTTATAACCCTGTTTGTTTACAATGCGTTATATTAGCTTTACGGAGCGAACAAACGTAAAGTGAGTCCCCGATTGTCAGTCTGCATACAAGGTATGCTTATCGAATTAAATATAAATGCTGTGTTTGCCCTTGTGATAATTCCGTACAACTCCTTCACTTTTAATTCACCCAAGAACTCCGTCAAACCTCACCCATAGAAATCAACTATTGAATCTCCTTCTTGAAAAGCTCACTCTTTAGTAATGTTACGATCAAGGTATCGGGGTAACCTGTTCTTAGGGTAAAGTACAGTGGGTTGAAGCAACTGAGCGTCTGACTGGGTAACTGGGGTTCTCAATGACTGGGGGTGAAGTTATGATCGTTCTCAAGTAAGTATTGAGGTTAACTAGAGTTTGATTGCTGCTAAGCAATCCTAGAATCGAATCTATCTACATGGTAATGAGCGTGCCTTATATAAACTATATTCCGAATGTGATCTCTCCTGAAAGGTCTCTGATCTTAAAGACTCCCCAGGGTCTCTGGAGATCAGGTTGTGATCTTTGAGATCATCCCTTGTCCGTTTGAGATCAACTGTCTTGGCAGTCACGTGCTGTCACGTGGCTTTGTCCTTACGTAATCCCTGTTCTGCCGGTCGGTGACTTTTCTGGGCGAGTGTCGTCAGGAGGGGCACGACCCCACCTGGCCTCCCTGGTACCGGCCCAACCCTCTGGTCGTAACAAGTAAGTCCAACTTCATTTTACAAACTCTTCCGCTTTTTATATTTATTTGCTAATGAAAAATCAAGAACCATGCGATTCGCAACCGTCTTTCTGCCCACATTTCTTACCCTCCTCCAAGCTCTCGGCACTCAAGCTTGTGATTGCCGTATGTATTTGAAAAAGGGCCGTGGAAATGTAGATTGGGCGGACCGCGATATAGGCACCAGCGCTGATCTCAAAATTTCCGATGGGTTATATATAAAGATTTGGGTCATTGAGTTGTGTGATTATGAAATTTTACGGGGAGAAATACCTGAAGGTTATTCAATTGTAGGAAGGGAATTGTAAAAGCTGTATAAAAAGTTTTCTGGTGTGGAAATAGAGGTTTATAGTAAGAGGTTTCGGTTTGATTAACGCCGCAGGAATTTCCAAACCATAATTAATTACATGTTTAAAAAAGATTTGGACTGTTTTATTTTTATTTATTTGGATGATAAACCCCCAGACTATATTTAAACCCCGGCGACGCGATTTAATTGTACAACTTCGGGTTTTAGGGGTAAAATAAACCCCGAGATTATAATTTCCCGGTAGTACTAGCACGTAGTATTAAAAATGGGAAGTCAACCGCTGGATACCCAAAAATAGCCGTTTGACAATGCAGTTTTTTTTTTCTCATAGCAATTATATTATTTCTCGATTCTTGTGCTAGCTAAATTACAAGTTCCGACATAAATAATGGGTACATAGGAAACTTTCAGGTCCTAGGCCGAATTCTCGATCCAAGTATAACACTTGTCGGCGATAGGAACCTGGACGCTGTAGAGCGTGCGCGACCAGAGGCTGCTGACAAAAGCCAACAGGCTGAAGGAGAAGTCGCTCTTGATGCTCAACCCCTGGGCGCACGCCATGCCGTCGGTGGGCTGGGTGACGCCGCCCGTCCCGTTGACGGTTTGCGAGGCGGCAAAGGCGAACTCGTTGTTGAAGCGGGGGCGAGCAGTCAGACCGGCATTGAGGTCGACGACTCCGGCCAGAACCTCGACGACGAGCTGGAAGGTGACGTCGATCCAGGTGTCGGCCTTGGCCAGGGCCTTTTGCGAAAGGTCCAGCTGGGCGTTGTGCACCGGCTGCCAGGGCTCGGCGGTGGTCTTGCTCATGTCGAGGAAGTCGAGGTGCATGCGGCCGTTCTTGAGGCCGGCACCGGCGCTGCCCTTGACAGTCACTCCCGCACCGACGTCGATGTCGAGGCCGACGGCAAAAAGAAGCTCGGGGCCGAGGGTGATGATGCCCGGAACATCGACAATCATGTAAGAAAGCTTGGTGGGGTTGTAGGTGAAGCTGTCGCGGTACTCGGCGGTGGCGGCCAGGGTGATGCCCACCTCGGCATCAATGCTGGAATCGATGTCGACGTACAGCTGGTTCAGCTTGCCGCCGAGCACGTTGTAGTCGACCTTTCCGGAGAAGGTGACGGAGGCGGTGATCTGGGCAGTGTCTGCCGAAACCTCAAGGTAAGGGGGGAACGAGTAGATGGAGGTGCCCTGGGGGATGCCGACAGTGCCACCGATGGTCAGACCGTTCTCGTTGATGCTGATGCCACGAGGGTCGAGCTTCTCGCGCTTGGCCACAGCACGGCGCTTCTTGGCGACGGGGACTCCCTGGAACTCGATGACGGTTTGAGCTGGACACGGGGGAGATTCCACGTTAGCATATTGCTATTAATAACATCCATCAGGAGGATATATGTGTAAAAAAGAAAAAAAAAAGAAAAAAAAAGAAAAAAAAACTTACCCGCCGTGCTGGCGACGTCCTTCTTCTCAGAGTGGGCAGTCACAGTCAGGGCCTCAGCATCGCCGCTAAACTGGTTGACCAGAAACACACCACGCTCGGCCTCGGTGTCGCAGCCGCCGAGGTGGTTGGTGAAGAAGACCAGGTCGCCCTTGTTTGACCAAGTGGCGACGGCGGCCAAGAAACCCTCGGTGTTCTTGAAGGTGACCTTGAGGGCGCCGTCGGCACAGGTGACGTTGTTCACCGACGCAACATCCTCGAGCACAACGGTCGGGGTCTGCATCTTCAGGTCGACGTGCACCATGGGCTGGGAGTCCAGACCGTAGTCGAGCGTGATTGACGTGCTGGGAGCCACCGAGGCGTCATCGGCCCGAACCTTCAAGCTAGCATGCTTGGTGATGGGCTTGAGGGTGGTGACATCCTTGATGCTCTTTCCGGCAAAAGCCGTGCTGGCAAGGAGGGCCACGAGGCCAGAGTAACGAAGGACAACCATGATGCAGATGATTAATGAGCGACTAGGACGTGCGGGGCGAGACCGGGCAAAAGACTGCTTTGGCTAGAAGAGTCGACTGTCGGACGTCTGGCAAAACCACCTTGGACGTTGAGGAAAAAAAAGGGGGATATTCCAACTCGAACATGATGGGAGGCAATATGCACTTATATCTTGCATTTGGTTTGGCCAAGGTCGGGTCCCTACCTTACCTAGGTGGCAATGGTAGATAGGCACGGTAGGCCAAAAAAAAAGGCAGTGTAGTATACAACAAATTCAATAAAGCCGCGCCAAGTGCCGTTATCCTACTCGTCTACCGCATGCAATTCGGTTGCGCCATCGACTAACGTTGCGTACCCCCTGTTCGGCACCCCCCCCTGTTCGGCACCCTGAAAATCTAACAACGAAATGCCTACTTTTATAAACTGATTTAAATATAAAATTATCAACGGACAAAAATACAATCGTTTTCACGCTTCTCCGGTTCATTAACCTCTTCTTCATCAGCTAAAGGTTCCAAATTTTCTATATTATTTTCCTGCAATCCAATAATGTTCTGTTTGTTAACCAAAAGCTCGTTTGGATCCGGAACCACCCTCCTCCTTTTAACCGGCCGTATTGCCTCCAGTTGTGCTTCCAATAAGCTGATTTTTTGCTGGGCGCTAGCCAAAAGGGTATCTTTGGCTTCGAAGCTTTTTTGGACTTTTGCAAATAAAAGACGTGAAGTAGCGTTGGTTTTGTTGGATTGGGAAAGTTTTTGCAGTTGAAGTCGGATATCTCGGGTCGTTTTAGGGGTTTTCCAAATAAGTAAAGACGGGTCGTTAATTTTTTGGGCTGGGCTTTCCGGTGTTTTATCCCTTTGCAAACCGTTGTTTTTATCTTTTATAACGTTGGCGTTGCTATTTTCTAACAAAAAAGGGCTTAAAAGTGGTTTAACCAAGTTTACCGGCCATAACCCCGTTGTACGCCAACCAGATTGAATGGTTTTTGCTATAAATGCTTTTAATCTGGCCTTTCGATAACAAAGTAGGAAATTTCGTTTTCCAATAACTGTTGAACAGCAAAATTGGCTAACAAATCCAAGTTGACGTCGATAAGCTTCTTTTAACGGCCCAAAAACCGATAGATCCAATGGTTGAAGAACGTGTGACGAATGAGGGGGTAAATATAGGAGTTGAATATTATTTTGCAAGCAAAGAAGCATAAATTCGTCCGTTATATGTGATCCATGGCCATCCAAAACTAATAACCGCTTTTCAGGGGTTAAAGGTTGGGTATACGGAATAAACACCTTTTTTAACCATTCGATAGCCGTTTGGTTATTTGTCCACCCGTTTTCGGTTGCATGAAATTGCCAATTATCGAAAGGGCTTAAATCCGTGGGAAACCATTGTTGTTGTACGTTTTTTCCCTTAAATATAACGAGGGGAGGGAGGGCAACGCCCGTAGCCGATATACATTCGATTATAGTCGTCCAACCACGCGTTCCGGGCTCTTTTCGTTGCAACGGCCGGATCCCGTTAAGCCCTAATACTAGGCCATTAGATCCTTTGCCTTCCATTATACCGGTTTCGTCCATATTCCAACGGTTTTCCGGTTTAATAGCGTTAATAACCGGGTTCGTAATATAAAGCCACCAAGATTTAATTACCTCCGTAGTAGCGCCATTAACCCGGGCGTTATCTATTCGACGGGGCCTTTGGGTTTTAAGGATTGGATAACGAGCCAAAAAACGAGTTATCCAACGTTTTCCAAGGCCTTTTGTCTCTCCGGCGGCTTGAAGAATTCGTTCGGCAAAAAAGCGTAATTCTTGATGCGTTGGCGGAAGCCCTAAAGCTGTTTGGGTAAGTACCCAATCAGCCAAATGCTTTTCCTGTTCCGTGGAAAGCCTTTGAAAAGGGCTTTGTGCTTTTTTATAAGGTTGAGAACCTTTAAGTCGACTTTGAAGTGTAGACCTAGGTATTCCCCATTTTCGGGAGGTTTTTGCAATTGGATTGCCATTATTGACGTCGTTAATTGCAGATATAAGCTGTTTTTCAGTATATTGCTTCATTGGAAAATGGAGAATTAAAATCAGAAAAAAGTAAATCCAAAAGTGACAGATTCATCGAGATATTTATAATAGAAATTGGAGGATAAAAATAAAAGTGTTGTTATTTTTGGGTGCCGAACAGGGGGGGTGCCGAACAGGGGGTACGCAACGTTATGGATACGTAATACGCGTAGGGCCCGCTCGGCAGTCTCGCCGAAAAGGTCTAATTTCCCGTTTTGGGTCGACAAAGGAGTCCCAAGACTAGCGCCCACGGTACACGAGTTATACTTCGCTAGGCAATAATTACCTAGCATGACATAAGGCACATATTATCGACAGTGGGCGCGTGCGGCAGCTGTGCGCCCCAACTCGTCCGACAGTGGCTTCCGGAATTGGTCCCACGAGACCACGTGCGGGGAGTGGAAGTGCCTCGATAGGAAGGTGATGCTGACTCCGCGGTGCCTTTCTTGTATTTTGGGTTGTACTCTCAAGTGGGTTATTGGGACCCCCGCAATCCCGGGTGTGGATCAGATAGCAAGATCCGTTCCGCGAGATGAACGGATGGATCCATTCAGGTCCCAACTAGGCCTGATTGAGTTCTCGCTAGAACAAATTATGCATGTTGCACCCAGTACCGGTAAAGCCTTCCACCCATGGCGATAGCAGCACCGCAGAAAAATGAGGCGCAAGCAGCAATAGTGAGCGAGCGCCACGAATACAACGTAGCAACAAAGGTCTTGTTCGGGTATTGTTCGGGTCTATCCACTACCGGAGCGTCTTTCCTATTGCGCTTTCACATGCGAAAAGGCGCTTATCTGTACTACGTAGTAGGGCATGCAAGGGGAATCAATCAATCGTGTTCCTGAATTTGCGGTTGGATTTGGATTTGTAGCCGGCTACCCACCCACCCAAACAGCTCAAGATGTAAATACAAAATAGGTACCTATACACGGAATAAAATACTCGCAATCGATGGGTATCAGCCAGCAAAACTCACTGCTCAATACTGCAAAGGTGCCCAGGGCAGTCAAGTTAGGCCAGGAAAGCCAAAAGCCAAACCACCAAAGTCAACTTCCCCTGCCACGCCCCTTTCCTAATCGCAAATGACGGCGCAGTCTGAAAAGGACCACCAATATTTTGCATCGCCGGGGGAGGCGGTGGCCCTTCAGTCGCCGGCGGGCCCAATCCATTCCCACTATTGCTATTCGCCCCAGGAGCAGGAGGAGTCCTTGAGGGTGGTGATTCAGGCACAGGTCCAAGTCCCGGACCAGACGGTGGAGGTGGTGGAGGCCCAAGCATCGGTGCCGGAGGCCGAGGTGGTGGGGTTTGTTGTCTAGGGTCGCTTGTCATGACTGCGCAGTACCGGAGCCAGGCTGCGCATTGATCGCTTATCTCTGCCCTTTGCGTAATCACTTTCTCTTCTCGTCTCCTGCGCAGCTCTGCTTCCTCCTTGTTTTGGTATAGGTCTTTTTGTTGTCTGACCATGAGATACTCTCCCGCCAGAGATCCCATCAGTCTCAGGCTCCCTATCTGTGTCATGTCCAGAATCCAACCGTTTCCATCGCTGGTCCGTCTTGCCACGTGCACTGTCGTTCCACCCGAGTCACTCGCTTCTTGCGAAGCAAATTGGATGGTTGCTAGCATGTCATGCGCCGTATCGTTCACCTCGAAAATGTACGAATGTTTCTCCATCGGGATAAAAGATACAGATTCATGCCCCATCACGATAACTGGCGGAGAGACCGAAGCTCCTTCGCGTAACGTGACTAGTCGGGGACGTGGCGACTGAACATGGAGGCGTAATCTCGACAAAGACATTGATGTTTCTTGCATCTGTCACCGGAAAAAGGTAAGTATTGTTCAATCCTAGAAGAAGAAAATGAATGAACCCAAGTGACGGAATCGTGCGACCTACTCCTGCTGCGACGGCGCGAACCTCTGCGGCAGCTCCATGACTAAATTGCACAGCAGCTGCGGCTACCGTAAAACAGAGTCTACCCAGAAACTTCATGTTTCCTTCTTTGGGCGGGAGAATTGTCGCTTGCGCTGAAGATTCGAGCGCCTAAATGAGCTTGTAGCCAGCCGTCTCAAGGTATAAAGTTGGCGTGACCTTTATTTCTTATGCTTGGGAGCGTACGGTCGACTCGCGACCTTTTCCTCACCCATCAATTTCCATCTGAACTTTCAAGCAGGCCATGATTAAGCACAGCTGCCGTGACGACTTTGCTTGGCCAGGGCTATCTCGACAAAGCTGGGACACTTTCAACATGTAAAGGGTCAAGCCAATGCCCTGAGAGGCTGTCTTGAGTAAACCATATAACATCTGGGACGCTTCATGTTTCGACAGGAAACATGCACCGCCACGGGTCAAGTCTGGATTGCAAGACATTCACCCAGTATTGCTCCAATGTCAAAAAGAACCGTTTTCCCACCATGATGGGCACATGGCATAGAGGGAGCCCATAAAGATCTCGTGTGAATGGTTAATCGTAGCCGTTGGCAATCGACAGCCACGGCCCTAGCGAATTGCTTGACCTCATCCCGTAGCTTGCATAGACCACGTCCTCGGCACGGGCGGAGCCGAGTAAATTGGTCTCCACTACCGTTGCCCCAATATAACAAGCAAAGTATAACGTTGATGGCACATTGGACGAGCCTACCAAGCCTACCTATCGCACGATGCGTTATTTCTTGTCCAATGACAAGACGTTGGCGCCCCTAGACCAAAGCTCTTTGGCGCCATAGGGCAACAAGATACGCGGTAGGTTGTGGCTGCCCAGTAAGCGCAAAGCGGGGGAGCTGCAGACATGCTTACAGCACATGGTATGTAGTCAGTCGGATGAATGGGCATGACATGTGCTATTTCTGTGGTTCACCCGAGACTTAGATACCTGTAAAGCTTGGCCGAGCGACAACCTCTACAGCAATACATCTCCTGTTGAGAAATGCTTCTTGCATATGGCGGCCATCTGTAATAATCGCCATCGTTGGATGCGCCCCGTCCAAGACAAGATTGTCTGCCTAGCTTGCCTACCTACCCACGGCCGCGTTCTGGTAGTACCAACCACGGCGCTGTCACTTGCAGTCTAGTGATGACTTGTCCTCTGGCGTCAAGCGTCCTTTTGCACAGATCGTAGATTAATGTGGCGTCATGCGCGATCAATCAGTTGTCGCACATTCAACAGCTATTCTTCTTTCACTACTCCAGCCTCAACGTTGTCATATCTTGCCAAACAACGCCTCCTTGGTATCATATTGATACTTGAGCTCCATGTGGAAGTAGTTGGCGGTGTCTCCGCGCGCAATTTCCCACGCCGAGTCGAGTGCCTTCAGTACTTCCTCAGGTAACGGTCCCTTCTCGAGATGGTTCAGGTTATCCTCAAGCTGGGCACCACTTGAAACACCGATGATCACGCCATCTCGTCCGCCGTTGGTGACCTGAAGTGCGGAATGGTGTACGGTCCAACGCAATGCCGTCTCTATCATGCTCAGGCCGTGCTTCTCAACCGCAGCCTCTATCGTTTGGAGGGCTTTGAATGTGGTCTCCTTGAAGTACCTGTTGCGGTACATCTTACCCATACTGGTAGTCGAGTCGCTGAATCGACCCTCAGCAGGTACCATATCCTGGGTCTTGATCTTGCCGCTGAAAAGACCGCCGGCAATGGGATTGTACACCACCAGGTCAAGTCCGTATCGGCGACATGCAGGAATCAGTTCTGCCTCGATAGACCGTGTGATGACATTGTACATGGCCTGGTAAACAGTTGGTCGCACCCAGTTGTTTTGCACGCATGTCATGACGATCTCGGCAACCTCGTATGCAGCAAAGTTGGAAATGCCAAAGTTGACGAATTTGCCGGCCTTGTGTAGGTCGTTGATGGCGCGGAGTGTCTCGGCAAAGGGTGTACCTCGGTCGGCGGCATGAAGATAGAGGAGCTGGAAGATGTAAGTTCTGTCAGCCACTAAGATCATAGCATACATGACTGTTTTGTTGCATCATAGTATGGAACTGGAGTGTATAAGGAACAAAAGGCAGATAAAGCTTACATCGACGCAGTCAGTGCCCAGCTCTTTCAAACTGAGGTCCACCGACTCCTTGACTTTATCAGGAGCATTCATGCCATATTCTGACGGGTATTGAACCTTGGTCGCCAAAGTAAGGCCGCGTTGCTTCCAGCCAACCTCACGAGTGAATGCCTCCTGCTTGCCACCAATGTACATGCGGGCAGTGTCCACCTCGTTGTATCCGCGCTTCTGGAGGATGTCGAGGACCTTGCCGAACTCGTCCACGGATGTAATGCGGGCACCTGTAGCCTCGTCCGGGCCAAAGGTCATCAGGCCAAGGATGACCCTGTTGGTGGGGTTCTGTGCGATGAGAGGCATGGTGGCCAACCGTGTCGGTCGAGGTGTTCGCAAGAGGCTACGATGTTATTGTTTAGGTAGGTACGGTAGCTAGCTGTTCGCCGTTGTGACAAAAGGTCAGACTCAGATTCGCGCCGTTTATCTCGGTGAGTCCATGGGATAAATATACAGGACTTGTGACACTTACAATTCCAAATATCTATCTCCTAAGCAGCCGGCGTCACTGTGGGGTTGAAGGTCCCCGAAAGTCAAAAAGGGCTCGGACGCGGGGTTACCTTTTAAGGTACTCGACTTAGGCTCGTGTTCGTAGACGTCATTTTGTGAGGACGGCGTTGGGGCCGACGAAACAAAAAAATCTCGGGTAGATGCCCGATGGTGACCGAGTCCACAGCCAATTGATTGAGCCAATTGCGGCTTGAATACCTACCAAGGTATTCAGAAACATCTCACAAGTCAACGGGTGGGAGAAGACGACCGGCGTCGGGTCTTTTGCGGGGTTGGCGTTTGGGATGCGATGGGTCAGGTCCCTCCTTGTAGGTACCTACGTACAGTCACGTGAAAATACGTCTCAATTTCGCGCGATCATGGATTTCCATGCGGTGCCTTAGCTTGCTTATCACTCTGGGTTGGCGCACGGCATGGTGGGGAAATCCCGCGTGCCTCAGGCGATCGACCGCACGAGCTTGAAAATCCGGTAAAGGTAAATTGGAAACGCGGTCTACACCTTCTCCATCGCGTCAGACACGCTTCCTTCGCGTCAAACCTCTCTTTCTTCCCCCATTTCCCAATTTGACCCTTGCACTCGCTCCACCAGACCAGACCAGACCGCGCGCAATCGACAAGAGCGCCGTCGGCCCAGCAATTGAAGAAAATCCAAAAATTGACTCGGTTGCTATCGACCGATCGGTCGCCTCGTCGCAATCCGGTGCGACCACCACCAACAGCCTTGCTAAACCTGGAGCTGGAGCTTTGATCCCTTCTTTAGTCCCATTTTGCCAATTAAGCTGTTCATCGCCTTCCATTAAACCATCAAATACCTTTTACGAGTACCCTAGTGCATGAACTGTATACAGCGACCCTATTCCACCAAAGCAGCAAACCCAGATTACTTGCATTGCTTTCCCCCAGTCGTTCGATCATCACCATCACTGGCGACCTCCATTGCCCCCCGAGCGTCATCCTCGTGCGAAACCAGACATCATCGTGTCTCCCGCCGGCTACCCCGATCCTTTCCGGCTCCGGCCACCGCCAGGCCAGACCATGGTCAAGGCAGCAGCAGCAGCAGCCAGTGCCCCGACTGGGCCTGGCATCTACAGTGCGACCTACAGCGGGGTGCGTTACCATCTTCCCTATTTGTATTTGCGCACGCTGGCACACGGGAGGCTTTCTGGTCTATCATGTGGGCCGCCGCTTTCTTCCCTACCTGCATGATTGCGATGCCTTTGCGCCGTCAATCCCATCTATCACTCGTCCCGCCATGGCGCAATACGCTCACCTCTTTTCCCTTGCTGCTCCCTTGTCGGCTTGTGATCTGGGTCTCGCATCTGCTTCTTTCTACATATTCCCGAATTCCTGCAAGAGACATACCCTCCAAGGTTGTGAGAAAACCTTTGTCTAACAGTCACACAATCCAATAGATACCTGTCTATGAGTACCAGTTCGGAGTAGATCTCAAAGAGCATGTAATGCGCCGACGTGTCGACGACTGGATCAACGCAACACATATCCTCAAGGCCGCCGGCTTTGACAAACCCGCAAGAACTCGCATTTTGGAACGCGAGGTACAAAAGGATCAGCATGAGAAGGTTCAGGGCGGATATGGAAAGTACCAAGGTGTGTACTTTCATCTGCGGCCGGCGACTCGGCTACCGACTGCCGCCTGAGGATCGTCTCACAAACCGGATTACTGACCCTCATAATTTGAAACCCTCTCAGGCACATGGATTCCTCTGGAAGCAGGTGAGGCTTTGGCCCACCGAAACAACATCTTCGACAGGTTACGGCCCATCTTCGAGTTTTCTCCGGGGCCTGATAGCCCGCCCCCGGCTCCACGACACACGAGCAAACCCAAGCAACCAAAGAAGCCAGCCGTGCCTAGATTCAACAACAAAGCCCGCGCAGTAGCCAAGCAGGCACCACCACCACCACTGCACTACCAGCCCTCTCTACACCCTCAAGATGCATACGAGAACGGAGAGATGTTGGTTGACGAGGACGACACACCAGATAACCTGACTGTTGCTTCAGCTTCTTACATGGCTGAAGACGACCGCCCGGACCTGTCGCACTTCTCAACCGGACACAGGAAACGCAAGCGCGAAGAGCCCACCGAGAGTATGATCGAGCAGCAGCATAGAATCTACGGTGACGAGTTATTAGACTATTTCCTGCTGTCTAGGAACCAGCCGACGCCAGCCATGCGTCCTGAGCCTCCCGTCAACTTCAGGCCAAACTTCCCCATAGACGCGGACCAGCATACAGCCCTCCATTGGGCCGCCTCGATGGGCGATGTCGACATTATCAAACAGCTTTTTCAGTTCAATGCTCAGCCAGATTCGAGGAACGTGAGGGGTGAGACGCCGCTCATGAGGGCGGTCACGTTCACCAACTGCTACGATAAGCAAACCTTCCCCGTCGTGCTCAAGGAGCTCTTCCACACAATCAACATCCGCGACCTGTCAGGTTGTACCGCCATTCATCATGCGGCCATTCTCAAGGGCGGTCGCGTCCACAGTCCAACGTGTTCACGGTATTATCTGGACAACATCCTCAATAGGTTGCAGGAGACCCAACACGACCCCAACTTTGTTCAGCAGCTCCTCGACGCCCAGGACAATGATGGCAACACAGCTGTTCATCTTGCGGCGCAGCGCGGTTCGAGCAAATGCATTCGTGCCCTCCTGGGCCGTGGTGCCAGCACTGACATTACAAACAACGAGGGCATGATTGCTGCAGATTTGATCAAGGAGCTCAATGCCAGCAAGAAGCTGCGCTCTGTGCCACAAAGATCATCCTCTCCATTTGCACCTGAATCGGCTAGAAGACAGGTTTCCTTTCGCGATGCGTTGGCTGGTGATGTCGGCGCGATGACCATTGGCGCGGCCAACAGCCACAGCAACAAAATGACAGCCAGCCTCAAGTCAGAGGCCGCCCTCACCGTGCAGAACCGAATTACACCTTTGGTCTTTGAGAAGTTCCACGATCTTGCCAGGTCATACGAAGACGAGTTCACGATCAAAGACGAAGCCGAGCGCGAGGCGACACGAATATTGTCGAACGCACAAGCTGAGCACACCTCTTTAACAAACAAGCTTGCGGAGCTGGGGTCGCAGCTGTTGCCGCCAGAGCAAGCTTTTGGTATTGACGGTGAACTCGAGACAGCCACCGGAAAGGTCAAGGCAGTTGTTTGCACACTGAACCGTCTTCATGTCGAAGGCCTAGTTGAGCGGGAGCTGGACGCAAGCATGAACGGTGATTCCAACGGGAACACCAACAGCATCGAGGAGAGGCTCGCTTTGGCCAACGAGCTTCGCTATCTTTTAGGCGAGCAGCAAATGGCGGAGACGGAGTACATTGAGGCACTCAGCATGGTCGGCACGGGCGAGAAGATCGACCAATACCGGCGACTCCTTAGGAACTGTTTAGGCCCCTTGGCGGAGAACCTCGACGACAACCTGGAGGAGCTTGTTGCTATCATGGAAGAAGAGGTGTCGGATGGCATGGTAAATAGTACCGCCGACGGCCCATCATCAGTAACAAACGGCCTGGTGGGTGGCGAGACGATGGACCTTGCGCCACCAACATCGGCTCTGTAGAGCACGGCCGGAACATTAGCTTTGTGCCGCACGCCTCCGCTACAATTGCCTCATGCCGGCGACTGCCCAACCCGTGTTGACCATGCGTCTTTTGGTTCACCGCTTTGGAGGTCATCGTCTCCTCCTGCCTGGGTCGATCTGTCACCAGGATTCTCGCCAGTGTCCTCTCGGGGGTCGCCCATAACTTCACCACCGTCGCAGCATGTAGACAAATATGGCATGTATAGTTGCGCCCCATGACCTTGATAGCTGGGTTTTTTGCCTCGGGACTAGAATCCTCACTATTTGCAGTCATGGTTCGGTCTTGTACTGTACGATGACTTATTTCCTTTCATTTGTGGTTTTTTCTCCCTTTCCTGCTACTTAATACGATTCTACACGGGTGTCATGAGGCGTTCAGGTGGCCGATTTCAGGGGACAACAAGTCGCTAGTTCACTTTGTAGAAGTATAGTATAAATACCTTCAGCGAACCACGGTACGCTTTTCTACCAACCAGATCCCATGCTCTAGCTTTTGCAACCACTCGCAGTCTTGTTTACTTTCCGCCCGTGTGATACAAAAGTCCAGTCCGAGTTCTCCCGTATTTGGCTGCAGTGCGAGACTCGGGAGTGGCAGACATGGAATTAGTTGTGGCATGCATGCCATGCCTCTCTTGACCGTGCCCCAAGAATGTAGTCAGCGGCTCAGACAACTTGATGACAATGCGATCGATCTGGTGGATTGAATTTGGTAGTAATCCGATCATCCTGCGGCTTTGGGCCTTGGTACCAGGCGAACTCGCAAGTCAGTCAGGAGGGCCAAGCAAAATATCCCTCCAAAATGGTTACGATGGATGCAAGGTTGCAGCCAAACAAATCAAAGAATGTATACGGCCAGCTACCCGTTGGTAACTTGCTTGGGATGTTTATCCTCGTTTCAGCCATCCTCATCCTGAGAACAGGATTGAAATGGATGGAAGAAGTTATAACTACCGATTAGTATACCTACCTTAACTCGAGAGGATTACTAAGATATCTACGTGTTAGATAGGTAACCAGTCCGAGTCTGACCCGGAAAGCTGACTGGAAGAGCCGCAACGGGTAAGCTCAAACACGGTAGTCATCGTCACGTTGCACCGAAAGGCGACGGTAGTTTATTTGCTTTTCTTTTTTTTTCCCTAAGAAAAAGCTCACAGGGAGGTTTCCCCCCTCGTAAGTCCTCCAGTCAAAAGCGCTGCTAGGATTGCGGGTTCGAATCCTTCCGATCGAAGATTCCGACGAGGCAAGCAGTGGGATCTGTTCCGACAAGTAAGCGTGCGGCAAAGATGGTCAAGTAATATTTCGCCATAGTCCTTTTTTGCACATAGGCTGCCTCCCTATCTGGTGTCCCCGTATTTTGACCTGTGAGGATAGTGGGATTTTCGATTACAAATGGAAGAACTACGCTGTTCGAATTGCCGAGTTGGGAAGAGAAGCAAAGGGTGTAACAAGCGCGAATGGCGCGATAGAAAACAAAAGAGGAATGCTACAGTGGAGTAGAAAAAAAGAAGAAAAAACAAAAGACCTATCATAAACTTTGGTTTGCTCTTGTCGCAAAAAAATTCCGGCAAAGCTACCAAAAGGCCGATAAAGAAACACTATGATGCAGAAGCCGCCAAGCGGTGGGCGGTTAATGTCTTTGTTCGGCGACACAACGGCTCGAGCTGTCGCGTAATTTCGACAACTGCATCCGCCGATTGCTTACTGTATGTACTGCGAGACGGGGTTCTTGGCGAAAGTTAACCATGGCCGAAAGAAGAGAAGTGATCTACAGAGTGCACACCATCTGCACACCATATGCATAGCATACCTTATCTAGAATAGCTGTAGGTATAACACAGACAGGTGATGGAAACGAAATTCGCAGCAAGCTCGCAAGATATGCAACAGCCATAAAGATTGGTTCCTTTGGGTCCTGGTGATAATCTGCGCATATGCATTGATACCTTATGCACGAGGATACTTTGTGTATTGCCGCTTTCGTTCGTGCCAAAATACGGACTGGCATCGGTGCCTGATTTGCTAGAAAGAAGAAAAAAAAAAGACCCCAACGTAACCCCACTCGAATGTGTAGTTACTCGGTTGTCTGGTTGCAGGTGCCGGCTGCCGCTTTCTTGACTGTAGGGATTATGAATGGCTCGCGGATCTTGTAGGGCTGAGGGGCTGAAAGAGCAAAAAGAGCCGGCTGGGCGATATGGTTGGCCAGCAGCGGCCGTCGTCCCTTACCTAAAAGCCGAGGTGAGGAATTTGGAGGGGCAAAGGTGCCAAAGCTGAAAAAAAAGAACGCAAAAAAAAAAAAAAAAAAAAAAAAAAGAGTCAACAACACCGAGCTCGAATCGCAACGAGAAAGAAACACGTCAAGGGACACATCAGCAGTGGCAAATTGGTGAGGCGCTCGTAAACATGCCATCCACGGTCAATTGGTCATTCAACGAGAGGAACTCCGTATTCTAGGAACAGGATCCACGTCTTTTATTTCATTTCGCAATCGCAATCGTAATCGCGATCTTGTTTTGTTATTAAAAGGTAAAAGGACGGTCTGACAAGCGGGTAGCTTGTAGGTCATCCCAGTCAGATGTAGCCACGATTCTGGTTTGCAACATCGTCTAGCTGTGTTTTGTGCACTAGGTATAGCTTTATGTACTTGGTCCCGTAAGCGCCATTCTTGCAAAACTCGACTCCAATCAATGTCGGGACCGACAGTTTGTGCGAAAGATCGCCATCACCAAATGTTTTCTTTTCTTTTTGATTCGCCCGCGCCGTTTGCTTCTTCCTACTTCATGCATGGAAATGGTTTGATGGGTATAGATTTGGCGGTGAAGAGCAACAATTTTGGGTTCGCCAGCTACATAATTACTCCTTACCTTACCTAGGCAGGTAGCCCGCAAGTCAGCCATACAGCGGGTTTTACCATAATCGAGATGCGCACATGTCATTTATGTTTGGCAACTGGATAACAATCAGCAAGAGAGCGGAGCGGGGCGCGGACCCAGCAGGAGCTGTAGTCATCTGACTTGGCTTTTCTGTACAATCCGATCAGAGCAATGAGGATGAGAACGAGATTATTGCAGTACTTGATAACGTTTTCTCGGTCTTTTTCTTCCTGTTCCCCCCTAGACTAGTTCTAGTTCTAGTGCCAAAAGCCAATTGTTCGCGCAAGGTAAAAATTGCAACAGTGGAACCAAACTAAATCCTATCTAGGCAGCCTGTCCTGTCCTGTCAGACAGACTTTGGCGGAATGGATACTGCGAAATTGGTGACTTGCTACCTAATATGATTGCCTAGCCGAGTACCGACTGTACCAAAGTTAGGTTCGAAGTGTACATGCAGTAATTATTACAATAATCGAATTAATTTTCCATGACAGCCTTGGAAGGCTAGGAACCCAGCGACCCGATATTCCGCTCTTTTGGTTTGGGGTTGGTGGTTGGTTCCTTGTCATCACTCGCGTGGTGATCCGTCGCTTCACCGAGCGCAACCAAACAAACCCCACATGGGTCGTCCCCTGGTGCATCATTTCTTGCATAATGTTGACAAGAACGATGCAGCCATGGTAATTGGATCGGAAGTCTTTCAGTCCATGTCTTATTTTCATTCTCACATCTTGTTCCCCTTCCACTGCTGCCGTCTTTTCTCGATTTTTCTTATCCCTGGTCCCCATCTCCGTTCGTGTGTCTTGGTCGTGCCTCGCAGATTAAGTGGATGAGCGCTGCTCACATCCTGGTGGCCCGTAACTGGACTTGGACTGGATCACTGTCAGCTTAGTTCCAATGGCGTCGGGCCCCTCGTCATCACAGGAAGGTCACGTTTGCAAAATTCCTGCCCATGTCAGGGTTGTATTTGTTGGCTTGCAATCTAGACTAACACTTTTTTTTTCCATCCCTTTGTTCACTAACCGGGCTAAGCCAAGCCAGAACGACCAGCCCTACCATCTCTTGGCGCGCCTGGCTGTGCGTAAGTTGAGAGAGGCGGCCAACTAATTACTGCGTCCATAAGTTAGACGAAGGTTGCTTTCGTTAGCAAGGGTACCTGACCATGAAGTATTTATTTGAAGACGTGCATCTGCTCGCTCTTGACTTCTGTCCCATTTACATGGCCTTGTCGACTGCTGCAGTCGTCATTTTCATTCTCTTCCCCTCTTCACCTGCACTGTCTCCCCCACAAGACCCAAGGCTTCCTACCAAAACTAGGCACCTACCCAGGCAGTGGGGTAACCGTACCTGCGCCTCAACATTGCACCGCTGACTTGGTACACCCATTACCAACCAAAACCCATCAATCGACGTACCACACACACGACGCCAAACCGAGTTTCCACCGCATTTCTTATGCGCGCGCTTGTTGCCTTTATTTGGTAGTGCTTGCTTAGTGGTGGTGGTGGGACTCGTGCCTGGTACGGTACTAATACTCTGCATATCTTTGCCCCTTATGTACGCACAGTCGGCAAAATGTCTGTTAGCGAGGTACTGATTGATACTGCCACACATCCATCATTCCAGCAATCGCATCTCGATTTAGAAACAACGCCTCTAGGAATTTGCCCACCCTTGGCATTTTAAGGTTTATTTCTTGGGTCCTTTTGTTTTGTTTTTTTTTTCGTTTTTTTTATTCAACTTTTTTTTTCGGCCTGGTTTCCACAAAACCCAAATGCTGTTCTAGTACGGCATCAATCTCAGCTTGTCATTTAGGGGAACGCTTGGCTTGTGGTGCTTACCCGGTTGCGTTGGAGGCCCCTTCCTAAGCCATTGGGTCCACCGCTTGCGAGGCGATTACGGGCAAATTGAACTCGAGACAAACTGAAAAACTTGTTGGTCGGAGATGTCGCCCTTCTTGCAGGCTGCGGAACCGCTCTCGCTCCCTCTCAGAACCCGAGGTACGAAGTTTACAAGCGAGAGCAGCCTCAGTCTCACGTCGCCCCCTGACAACACGAATGTGGAAGCTGCTACAAGTGCGGGTCATGCTGGATTTCGGCGTCTCATTCAGCACGCTGTCCATTCCAATATATATACGCCTGCTCTCCTTGCAGCGGTAGCGGCAGCAGCAGCAGTGACGGCGGCCATCGTCTTACTGCGTATTGCCAAGAATAGAAGCAGGTCCCTCGTCTGGTCTTACACCCCGATAAAGAACCGGGCAGAGGTCACAAGCAAAAGCAGTCAAGCTGCAAGCGTCAGCGGGCAAGAACTAGAACTATACCCGGAGGTCGAGCGTCCGTCGAAGAATTATACGCAAAACGACTTAGCGGCGTGTGCTACTTTTGCTGCTGGCAGTAGCGGCAGTAGCTGTGCGTCAAACGGTGCCAGAAGCCCATTACCGGCTGCGGATCCGACGTGGCTTCTGTCCGGCCAAGCGCAGGGTGCCGACGACTACACACACAACCAAGTACCCATATCCCCCTCTCTCACACACACACCCATACCCATACCCACACACACACCTTTCACCTTGTCCGGCTGGCCCAAGCCTGAGCTGCAGCTGCGCCGCCAGGATCGTCCCTGGCTACCCCAGTCCGAGTCCCGCAAGCAGCAGCGGCAGCAGAACGGCATGCCTCGCCGGGATGAACTTCAGAGACCCCAGCGCCAATCACGTGGAGTCAGCATTACGCCCAACCAGGATAGTGACGCTGGTTGTCTCGCGCCGCCTGTGAACCCGTCAGACGACCTTTTACGCCAGCAAACTTCCCCCAGTGCTTCCGATGCAGATAATGCCTCGGAAAGGGACTCGATTTGGCTTCCTCCCCGGTCATCGCCGCCCTTGTCGGCTTCATTATTTTGGACAGATGGGGTTTCAGGAAGAAGAACCATGGACGGCGGTGACACGAGCTGGCCGGAAGCCTCGGTTTCTCCCTCACATCCCAGGCATGATGCAGAACCCGGAGGCACAAGTACCTCCCTCAATGCCTCAGCCAGCTCGGCATTGACAGCACGAACCAGGGCTCCTACCGACTCCAACAACCCAACTCCTCGCCAGATTCCCAGCCGACCATTTGCGGCTCCACCCTTGCTATCTTTGGACACGACTGATGCTCCGGTAGTGTTTTCTTTTGAGCATCGACGAAAAGCTTATGCAGCATCCGTACCGCCGGAGCTGGACAGTGGCGGTAGTGGCATTGATCGGCTGGCATTGATCTACCAAGGCGATTCGCCCTTCAACGTGACTACCGAGTCTGAAAGCCCCTTTGGGTCAGAGCTCAGCTCGGCCGCATCAAGTTCATTATCCCGCGCATCTTCGGCAACCTCACCCGGAACGATATCAGCCGCATTCAAGAGGTCGTCCTCTTTGATGCCTGGTAATCCCGGTAGCTCGCAGCACAAGATGGATGCATTTTCGAGGGATCCAACCCACACAAAACCGACGCCGATCCCCGTGAAAAGGGGTGGACACAAGATGTGGTTTGCACATGAGTCGACAGTCACAACAGAATACGACTACCACGACGTCCGCCCAGACGGCCCATCGTCATTTCCCCCGACTTCACCTCTCCTTCCGCCACCGCCGCCCGGCTCCGACAACTACGACTACGCGCTTGACCTGCTGTCCCCCGTGTATCAAGATAGCCATATGGATGATGACGCAGAGGATCATGGCAACTACGAGATTACGCATCATCATGAAGACATGTCACAGCAAGATGACGTACCAATATGGATGAGGCATACACGTTCCTTTGGTGGTGGTGTCTGCCTTGCCTGCCTTGCAAATGGCGGCGGGTTTTATGGCGAGAATGTTCCTTTGGAGGAGCGCAGGCCGCGATGATTGTACGTGCGCCCTAGCTGTACCGGAATCCAAACCATAAGCCATTGGACCGGGCGCATCAGTGTCGCTACAAGACGCAGCTCATGGTGGGAGCCACGCCATATGCCAAGACCTTGATTTACACAGCCGGTTGCCGTGTATGTTAATTAGGTTTCATATATATTTTTCTTTTTACGTTCTTCACCATTTCACCTTCTGCTTTGTTCTGTTACCCTTTCCTAGTCATCTAAATGAGGCTTGTACATTATAACGGCCAACGAGACCACGACTTTCCTATTACCAAAACTTTCCTATTAGCCACTGCATTACATAGTAACCCCCCAGCTGCCACATATTAGTTACTGCTTTGTTACATATAAAACCATAGATCCTTGGGTCTTTCTCTTGACCAGCCATCATCTGCTCTCCTATGGTAACTCTGAGCATTTAATCACCATGGAACCCATGCCCTCCTTTCTGCCCCAGCCCCGATGTGCGTCACGCACTTGATCAAGGCTCCACGTGGTCTTTATGGGCACAGTTATCTTGCCCGTGCGACACAAGTCCATGACGGCCTCGAGGTCTGGACGGAAGTCCTTGTGGTCGCGATCGATATAATAAAAGACGGTGCGACGATTGTCTCCGATAAAGCGCTTGATGTTTTTGGCCACTAGCTTGACGATTTGCGGCACCTGTGTGGGAAGCAGTGTCTTGCGCAGGGCAACTGCCTCGTTATCCCCCGCCTCCTTTTCAGAGGACGAAGGCAGCAGGTGCTGGTTCCCCCCGTACCCGACCAGCACCGAGGGGCGGGTGGTGGCAAGGATCGAGTACGACTCCTCCCAGCTCTGGAATCCCAAGGGGTCGAAGACGGCGTCGACACCCCCCTGTGTCTGCACGGCGTCGATCCAGTCTTTGTTGGTATAGACGAATAGGGTGACGCCAAGCCCTGCGAGGGTCGCATGATTGCGCTCAGATGCGGTGCCAAAGACGGTGGCGCCGCGCAGTAAGCACAGGGTTGCGAGGGCGTAGCCGACGGCGCCGCTGAGGCCGTGCACAAAGACACTCTGGCCGGGGCGGACGCGGGCGGCGTGCTCGACCATGCCGTACGCCGTGTTCCAGTCCAGGGTCAGGGCGGTGGCGACGGTTGGTTCGATGCCCTCGGGGACGCGGATGAGGTATTTCTCTTGGATGTTGATGCGTTCGGCTTCCGAGTCGTAGACTGTCAGGGCCGTGACCAGCGTTCCCTGCTCCCAATCCGTGTTGGGGCGGCCGCAGGCGCGAGGCCCGGCAGAGACGACGCGGCCGACCATGCAGTAGCCGGGGGTAAGAGGGGCGGAGCGCTGCATGGGATAGAGGCCACGAGCCATGGCGACGTCTGCGCCCGAGAAGCCCGAATAAAGAACCTGCACCTGGACATGGGAGGCCGGTGGGGGTGGCAAAATAGCCGTGACGATGGCCAGGGACTCGGACGGGTCGGGGCTAAACTTTGTAACAATGACCTTGCGGATGGTAACAGGTTCTGGAGTTGATGGCGACGACATTTTCAAGATTTGATGTTTGCGGTGCGAGATGGTAAATGCCTTGGATAATTCGACGTGTGATAACTCGAGAAAAAAAAACATGTTCGAGTAAACAGCAAGACTTTGCATCAATTTATACATTTTCGGAAAGTGTTGTACGCAAACACAAGCCCCTGAGAACATCTTGTTTAAATGTGCTATTCTTGCGCAGGGCTGAGCTCTACGCTGTTTGCAATAATCTCGAGAGCGCCTTGGATAGACTCTTGCAGCCGACCGTAGAATTGTCCCAGAACTAGACAATCATGACCCACGACGCGCAATCATTTGGTGGCTAGTATGCATCAAAGTCACCTAAAATTTAGAGCTAGCTTCTCGATGGTATGCACACACAGGCAACAACAGGTCAAGTTGGCCCGGTGCAGGTGCTTATCGGGACAAAGGTGGTTGAGTGGCCTTGCTCCTCTTGTAGCCGGCGGCCAGACAGGTTTTGACCCAATTCCCAGGGTTTGAGGGACCATCGGCGCAAATATTATGCCGGAGCTAGCGAAGGGGGTTTAGGCGAGCCCAACTGATAGGTTCGAGCCACATGCGGGGCGGGGTATCCATAGCCCGTTGAAGGCCGCTAGGACCGGTCGCGCGCGCATTTGGGACACCACTTGGCTAGGTAGGTAGGGGTTTGCAAGAGGATGCAAACCTCACATGGCTGGCAAGAGTCACAAAAAGGCAGTCTCCCCGTCAGGTGAGTCAACAAAAATAGTCTTCTTTCCTGGGATTCTCACAATGTGCCTCTTTTATCTCCCATACACGGCGGTGCATGAAAGAGGTGTCCACGTCGCCGCCGCACAAAGGCCGTATACAAGCCACCTGCAGTATAGACGGCCACGACACTGATAACGATGGGCCATTGGAATTGGTCCGGTCGGGAAAAGACAATTGTGGACGCATACGAGAGCAGTTCGAATAGGTTTTGGAACGATGCCTCGACGGTGGAGAAGGTCCCGCGATATTCCGATTCGACCTCCTGCAAAGCCATGTTAGCATTGTAAAAAGTGCCATGCGCTTGGCGACCAACTTACATCTTGTATGATATTCTGAGCGCACAAATCATAGCCCCAGAGTCCGATGCGACTGAGGGCAACGGCGACGACGATTCCCGTCGCAGAGGCTATGCTGTTGGTGCCCTTACCAGAAGCATCTGCGAAAAACCATGCAACACCCGCAGCGAGCCAGGCCATCTGCCAGCACAGACTCCAGATGCCTCCCCTGACGATGCCAATCCGCTTCATCAGGCGGGGCGCAATCCATGTGGCGCTCAACTCAAACACGGTGCTGACGGTGCGAGCGACTCCGACGTGCAACGAGCTGTAGCCGACCGAGACCAGGTAAGTGATCATCTGGCCCGAAAAGGAAAGCACAGTCAAGTACAGCAGCGCAAGTGAAAAGGACGGCAGGAATGCTGCATGGTGGAAGTAAAAGGGGAACGACTCGATAGGGAGGACACGATACGCCATGGATTTCACCCAGGACAAGGCAGCAGCGGACCTGGTAGAGGCCGGCGCCCCCGAATGCGCTGGCGCATTGCCAGCCTCTCGTTGAACAGCAAGAGCCGGCACATGCTTGTAGACCTGCGGTAAATGGCGGTTACCTAGGTAGTTAGCATGGTATAATCAAGTAGTTGTTGATTGGCGGGTCAAGTCGAAAAGAAAAATAAAGTTTCACCTGGGCGATGCAGATATATTCCACCGCCACCGACAGGATGTTCATGGCCAGGGTAGTCCAGATGGCCAGAAGAGTCGATGCAGCGGCAACTGCTGAAATTATTAGTGGTCCCACCAGCTTGCAGAAGAGATCGATCCTCCGTATCCTTGCGTTCAAAACTGCCCACCGCAACAATAACCACCGAGTCAGTACAAACGTGATTCTTCCCAACTTGTTTTTTTTTTTTTCTTGTTTTGTGCTCGGCGGGACCAACTAACCCCGGCGTGTTAATTCATTTCCCTCGGTGATGATGACAACCCAATCCCTCTCGACCGACACAAGATTCATGACGGCACACAGCTTCTCGACGCAAGCCAGCACCACAGCCAGGGCAAAGAGGCCATCCCCAAGACCGGGGGAGTCCATCCAGTGGCCATGACCCCGCAATTCCAGAGCCCAGAACAGCCCGCAGCTCACAACAACGGCCAGACGCTGACCGACGATAGAGACGCGCACCACGGCCAGGCGGTCGCCGCGGTCAATCCAAGACCCAATCGACTGACCGAAGACAATGGCGGCGCCACTCCGAGCCAGGGCGTAGACAGACATGGGCAGCAGCGTGTCATGGAAAACCGATGCTAGGAAGAGCACAGCAGCGAACTCAAAAAGTCGCGAGTTCCATGTGGAGAGGAAATGCGACACGTAGAGCCGTAGCTCGAGCGATCGAGGAACCGCGTCGCGATATCGGGTAGGTGGCGGATCCAGATCAATCACCTCGGCCGTCATGGCAGGCTCGATTGCCATGGGTTGGGTGTCTCTAGAGCTCATGATGCGGAAGAGCGAACAGCCCAAACAAAGACTTTGCAGCTATTGATTCGTGAACGTTCGCGACGCCAAGAACGAAATGCCGTCCGGTGGTGAACATGCACTTGCCAAAACCCCCGTAGAGTCTCCACCAAAACAGTCGCCAACAGCCACTCACATGGTTTGAAATCTTGCAACGGCACTTTCCTTCTATTCAGAATTACACGTATAATTATCTGCGCATTCCTTATTAGTCGACGTTAATCTTGTACCACCTGGTGCCCCGAAAAAAAGGCCAGCGAAACTGCCTGAGGCAGCGAAACATGCAATGTGCCCACTGGTGTCGCATGTTACCGGTACAGAGGATAGAGTTGACTTTTCCCGGTGTCACGAGCATCCCTGGTAGCGTCGCGTTGATCGCGCGTCTCCGGGTTTCCTTTGCCACGCCTTCTGCAGTAAACACTCTCGGGACCCCGCTCGTCGTCGACTTTGTAAAGCCACAACCCGCCCGCCTCGGATTTCAGGCAACAGTATTCGGCGTGCAAAAAGTACAGCTGCAGCGCGCAAGTCTCCCTGCTCTTCTCCTATAGAACGCACGACATTTGTCACAACCTTATTTGAAAGCTCAATAGGACAAAAACCCCTCCCCGCGGGCACTCAACATAAAGTCACAAGACCCCTATTTAGCGCAAGGGTCGACGTTGCCGGAATGTAACCAACCCTGTCTTTCCGTCCGGTCTTGATGCAGCAAAGACACCGCCGGGTTCTATCATAGTACTAAACTGCCAAAGTACAAAATTCTATTATACTTTGCAACCCTGCCTGAGCTTATGATGCGGAGTGCGGAGGACGACGGAATGTTACTACGTAGTATTGCACTGATGAATTTACGCGGAAATCGCCAGTCATGCCGAAATTGCGGCAAAACTTTGCTGAAGCATAAGGTACCTACCTAGGTAGCTACCTACCTAGGTTCTTGCAAACCCGTAGAATTACAAGTAGTCTCAAGCGACTGCCGTGTAAGATGCCGTTTCCTATCTTTTAGATCCACATCGGATACTGGGTAAGTATTAAACACAATCGTTGCCTGCCCTCCGACCGACTGTTTCATGGACGCCACTCTTTTACCAATACGCCCGCCTTCATTATTTCCAACCAACACAAGTTGTAAAACGCCTCTACCATGGAAGATGTTCAGGAACTCCTACGCAGCAAGCTCCAATTCGGGTTGCTAATTGGGGCTTTGGTAGTCGGCGGTTTGACTTTGTGGCCATGGATTGCAGACGATCGCGCCTTGCGAAAGTTTCCATTAGTAGACCAAGAGTTCGGCTCGCGATCGAAGCGCCGAAATCGGTTTGTGCAGGATTCAATCGGTATATATGAAAAGGGCTACAAGATGGTATGCGCAGACGACCTTTTTGTGCAGTTGTTGAGGATGTGATGTAATTGCATTCTTATACATTTGCTGGCAGTTTACTAACTATAATACAAAGTACCGAGACGTTATATTCCGCATTACAGAATCAGCCGGTATGTAATATGTTTCCCAGTTGCACACATTTGTTACGATGCACCCCGGCGAAGGAATTGCTAACCTGACTCTATTGTCTTTAGGGGAAGTAATTGTGCTCCCCATCAAATATTTGGAGGAGTTGCGAAAAATCCCCGATGATATCATCAGAGCCACAGAAGCCACAGAGGATGTAAGCAAAAAAAAAGAAAAAGAAAACGGATAAAGTCGACATTTGCAGCTTTTAGAGGACAAGAAGAGTTAACGAAGCAACGTAGGTCATCCAAACCAAGTACTTGCATACCACCCCTGAGGATCCACTCCTGAACCATATCCTCAGGGCCGACCTCACGCACAAATTATCACAGCTCAACGAAAGGCTATGCGAAGAGGCAGCCAGGACGGTGCCCGAATTTCTGGGAAAAAACCGCGAGTGGACCGCCATCAAGGTCAACGCCACCCTACTTCAAATAGTCGCGATTGTTTCAGGCAACGCTTTCGTAGGGCCCGATTACAACCGCGACGAAGGATTCCTACGCACGACCATCAACTTTAGTGTTGACCTGTTCGGCACTGCATATCAGCTCAGGGCATGGCCGTGGTTTTTGCGCTTTATCGGCCAGTATCGGCTCCCGGGAGTCAAAGCTGTAAAGGAGCACAAGAGGCGCGCGAAGGAGTTCCTCGAACCGATTATCAAGGAGCGTAGAGCCCGCCTGGCTGCGCAAGAAGGGTACCAGGAGGCCGACGACATGCTCCAATGGATGATTGCAAAGGCGGACAAGTTCAACGTGGTCAGCGATGCCGACCTGGCTGATCTGCAGCTAACGTTGAGTATGACAGCCATCCATACGACGACCATGATGACCACTTGGGTGTAAGTATCCTTTTTTTGGGGTTTTTTTTTCTGCCGACGTTGGAAAGTTAAGTTTGCATTTTGGCAACTGACATAATTTTCCAGCCTTTACGATCTTATGTACTTCTGCCCCGAGGTTATTGAGGACCTCAGAACAGAAATCAAGACCGTCCTCGCCCGCCACGACGGCGCCCTCAACACACAGGCAATGTCCGAGATGATGCTCCTCGACTCGGTCATGCGTGAAACGCTGCGCTACAATCCCGTCAATGTCAGGGCCTTCCAGCGATACGTTCGCAAGACGGTCAAGTTATCCGACGGTACGGTGCTGCCAAAGGGCAGCCACATCGGGACCCCGATGCACAACGTTCACTTCGACCCGGACCTGCACCCGGATCCGCTGGTCTACAACCCGTACCGCTTTTACGACATCCGCACGGGCAAGGTCCCGGACCCGCTGGGGTACAGCGATCCAAAGCAGCACCAGTTCGTCAGCCTTAACAAGGAGATCAACACCTTTGGTTACGGTCGCCACGCGTGTCCCGGCAGGTTTTTCGCTTCCAACGAGATGAAGCTTTTGCTTGCGCGTATTCTGCTCGACTACGATATCAAAATGCCCGAAGGTCAAACAACGCGGTATCAGAATGTTGTTTCGTCTGGGGCTGTTATGCCTGATCCGACCAGGGACCTAATGTTCAAGTATATTGGAAAGTAATTGGCTTTCTGTCGGAATAGCTACCCGACTTGCTTGTGTATGCATCTCTTATGTCATAGTAGTTACGTGGTGCTAGTTCGTCTATCTAGACCATCAATCGAGTCGTTTTGTTTACAGCACTTTATCAATGTTAGTAGAGATCTCATTGCGGTTTGACTGGGATGGACAATTCACTGGGTAAAACAGCAAAAGAGCCATATGGATTTCAGTGTGGTTGTAAACCAAGGTCCAAGGCAGGTGAATCTTCCCATCACCAAGCACAATTACAGCCGAGTACTGCATCGAAGAAGACGTCCCGGCTATGAGGACAGCCAAGGCTCTTTCAAAATTTTCCTGGCATTTTCGACTTTGACAGAATGTTTGCTCCATACGACAGAACCAAACTCCTTAGGCATTGAATCTTTACTGTACTTTCCCGATGGAGTGACAACCCCAAAGTGATTGCCTTCTATTATGGCTCCCAGACACAGGTCATTCAAATTGCAGCACCTATAGCTTCTGCTTAATCCTATATTTGCTCATTGCTCCGTGGACCCCGAGGTCCCCAAGAAGTTTATAGAAGTTTCTCTAATCTCATCAGATCAAGTACAAATCCCGAGATCTTTCCTTTGTTATAACCAACGACATCAAGGTTGGCCTATTGCTATTCAACCTTTTTGGTAACATCGATATAATAAGGCAAAGGAACACCGGACTTTTCCACCACGTTGCATTTGTCATCAAGCTTCACTCTGACCTTGAAAGACTTGCTGTTAAATTTGGCGATGCCTGGAGCAGTAATATCGGTTTTACGGTATGTCCCAAACTCTTCGCCCAAGCTCGCCAAAATCATTTTAACTTGACAAGTTGTCGCCAGTGTCGGAGTAGCCAAAATAGCGGCTATGGCGATAGTGAATATATTTGCAGTTTTCATGGCGATTAGGATTTGGCGCAGTTGATTTATTTAGGCTTGAGGACTTGATTTGTAGGCAGGTAGGTAGGTAGGCAAGTGGGTAAGGTAAGTTTGCAAAAAAGGGACCAACCTATAGTACAACTGGAACAATTTGCTTTTAAATGGCAGAATATAAAGGAAACATTGGATAGGCTCTTTTCAAAAGTTTGAAGACAGTTCAGGGCTCACCAATAAATACTACATTCCAGCATAGGAGGTTGGATGGACGGCAATGTCGAAACATCTATCGCCTTTATAGTAAGGAATGCAAGTTGGACCCGGGGAATCCCCGACTTGCGGGATTGTAAATCTCTCCAGGTTCAGCACCTCTGCTGTAAGGAAGACGGAAAATTCAAGTTATTTTTAACATCCTATAGTGGTATAGGCATAAGTCCATCTCCCTGTACAGTGTTTGGGCTTTGCCGACTTTGATAATAGTTTTGAACAAAAAGATAATTTGGGTATTTGATGGTTCCTGCGAATGGACTATAGTTGAGTTAAAAAAGGCCCATGCATATGTACACGGCGACAAGGGGTAGTTTTTTTCGCCTTGTATCGTGGTAGTAATATCATGATAACGGGCGAGTGTTTCCATTTTTAGTCTTACAAGACTCGGGATTAACAATGATAAGGCAAGCCTACCAGGACAACCCATGCAGGTGACAATGCTCTGTTAAAATACTGTCGCCTGACTTCTCTTTCAATTTGCAAGCTGCGTCCCAGTCTCCTATGACCTTGTGGAGTTACTAGAGTTCTTGTGTGGAAAGAGCATTCACACGAATCACACAAGTTTTCTTCTGCAGGCCCTGCACATCTCGTCCTTGGCTCCGCGGTTTGCTCTCGAAGAAAAAAATTGGAATGGTTCAGAGTCGACAGCGCTCAACAATCTCGTGGTATGAAAACCCTCTCCAGAGGCTCGAGATGTTACAAATCTGTGTGGAGAATGATAAGTCGCTTGTTGATGCCCACGCGTTTGACCGGCTAGATACGCGTGAGCATCTTGACAGAAAAGAAAACAAAAACATCGTCTCACTAGGTAGGCCATGTATCTGTCCATAAGCGCCGGCGGCAGCGGGCAGGCTACAGGAGGACACTATATGCACACTAATTGGTCTTGTACGCGAAAGTCTTTGGGTGATTCCCAAGTGATAGCAGCAAGAACTACAAGCGGGTCCAGGAGAAAGGCTGAAGGGGCCACTCCTCATGATGTAGTGCTGGCTCCACGGACGTATAGTGCAAGTGAATGTGCAGAGGCGCAGGCTTGGGGCTGTTGACAGTGAGGATGACAACGAGTGAGGATTTCTAGAACGGCCACACAAGACCAGCGCAGGCTTTTTTCTTTTTCTGTCATGATATTTGCAGTATTAAGACACTAACACGTGATGGCTGGTTTCTGAATGCTTCTCAATTCGTCGAGTCTTGCTAATCGCGGTGAACTGATGCACGCTAAAGGAACGCCGGTGTAAAGTGACGTGCCACTAGCAGCATACGAGTTTGCCGGCTCGAGGTTCAAGCTCCCTCACCTCCCAGAAACAAACACGCATCATTCATTCATTCATGCATGCTGCTCAGGCTACAAAACGAACAACAAACAATCGCCCGCAATCATGTTCACTAAATGGAAACGTGACAAAGATCAGTATCCATCGCAGCCTACTCAAGCATCATTCCCCATGCCAGCCCCAGGTACATCCGGATACCCCTCCAGCTACCAATACGGATACAACAACAACACAGCCGCGCCACCGCCAATCCCACCCCGCCCATACAACCTCTCACCCGCAGTCCCGCCGTACCCCAGCGCTGCGAACCCCAACATGTCAGCCGGCGGCATGTCACGGCAGTATATCAATGCTGTTTACTACCCCAATTGGCGAATCTACAAGCAGCTTCCCCCATCGAAGCTGCAGGTCAACAACATTACGCACGTCTTTTACGCCTTTATTGGGTTCGTAGATACAAAACCCCCCGTCCAGATTTTGAGAGCAAGTGACTTACTAATGCTGCTTACAAACAAACAGCGTCAACAAAGACGGCACGCTCAAGCACTTTGACGAGTATGCCGATCTGCAGATTGAAGCCGACGGGGTTACCGGCTGTCTTGCCGCTGTGCGCAAGCTCAAGCACCAAAACCCACACCTCAAGACCATCGTATCCCTAGGCGGCGGCTCCGGCAGTGCCGAGTTCCCCGCCTTGGCAACCAACCCTCGTGCTCGGGATACGCTAGCCCGAGCCACGCGTCAATTTGTGGACCAGCATGGCTTCGACGGCGTCGATATCGACTGGGAGCAGCCATCCAACACGAACGAGGGCGAGGCCTACGTGGCCCTGCTGACCGCTCTGCGGCAAGCCCTCCCCGCTCCGAGGTACCTGTTGACGACGGCGCTGCCGTGCGGCGAATGGGCGCTGCAGCACATCCCCCTCGGCCGGGCCGCGGCGCTCCTGGACATGCTCAACCTGATGAGCTACGACTTCTCGGGGCCCTGGGCCAAGGTGTCGGCGCACCACGCCCAGCTGCGCCACCCGCAGCCCGCACGCCTGCCGCCCCAGGCCGACGGTTGCCTGCGCCTGTCGGCCATGCAGGCCGTGTCGTACATGATCGTGCACGGCGTCCACCCGGGCCAGATCGTGCTCGGCGTGCCTGCCTACGCGAGGTTCTTTCGCGGTGCGAGGGCCTTGGGTGCTGGGTTTTCCGAGGCCGGCGAGGTCGACTACAACGACCTTCCAACCGCCGACTTGGACAGGGCCATGGTGGATCCCGAGCTGTGCGCCGCCTGGTACCTCTGCGAGGGGGAGGGCGGCAAAGGCTTTGTCAGTCTGGACACGCCGGCTACGGTCCGCCTCAAGGCCGGCTACGTGCGGGCCAACGGCCTCGCAGGCTTGTTTTACTGGCAGGGCGTGGGCGACGTGACCGAGGGACCCAAAAGTCTGGTAGCCGCCGGGATGGAGGGATTGAGAGGGTTTGGGGGCTAAAATCTTTTTTGTCTTTTTATCGAAGCGCGACTTAGGCGCCTGTTTGATGGATTGATTGACTAAGTTAATTGATTGATTGATTTGGTTTGTTGCCAAGCTTGCCTGCAGTAGTACCATGTCACTCGCTACTGGTACACGAAATAAGAAGTGATCCCGACCGACCAAAGCTCCACTGCGGGCTCAGAAGGTGCACCCACTTGCGCGCTTACGTGCAGCTATACAGCAGGGCACTGTACAGTAGTAGCATTATTACTTACTACCTAGGTAGGTATTCAGGTACCGATTGTTGGAATGCAACCCACCCTGAAACTGTTTGGCCAACAGCACGGCAGCAGCGTCTATTCTTTGCGCGCTGACATGTCAAGGGTTTTGAATTAATCCCCTCTCATAGTCAGCGCCTAGGGCTGAAACTGGATCGCAAAAAAAAAAAAATAGTATTGACTGATGCCACGTTGGAGCGGTTGTGTGATGCGCATGCACATGTTTGTTGCCCTTGATGGCCAGGCCATGCGTGATGCAGAGGGCTGCTGTCTGCATGCATGCACGAGCCGGGGAAAGCGATGGCTTCGGGCTTGTGCACCAGTCAGCCAGTTTCTTTTTTGACACACACCTTCGGTGCAGGGAATAGACGTTTTGCCGCTTAGGTGATCGTGCCCTGCCAAGCCTGCGTCTGTAATGCGGCAAGTCCCTGTTTTCTAAATACCTAAAAAAGAATTACTATTCAGTTCCGGGGGCGCATTTTCCTGTCTAGAAAAGCAGCTTATAAAACCAACATTGTTGGCGATTAGTCAAGTTAAAACCCCGTCGGGCATCCCCATCATCCTAAATGTTGCACAACGGCTACGGGAAGACGGGCGGTGCCAAAAACCCCCCCAGATCGACTGGTTTCAGCTTTATTTTGGCCTGCCAAAACGTTTTACCAGGTACGTTATACATGATGCAGTATGGTGGTGTAGTGACGATTAGAGTTTGGTCTTGAAGCAAACCAAGCAAGCCGGTCCCTCATGGGAATCTTGTGCAAAATGGTCCTTATTCCCTTGCAGTTGACGTCAATTCGATAGGGTCCGGTCATTCCGTGGCTGTGGTTCTGCTATATGAGACATTATTCGTGGCTTTTCTATTCCTGGAAACACTCCATACTTGCAAATGTGCCACCCTATGCAGAGCAAAACAAATACCAAATTCGTTCCAGAAATTATTTCCCACCGATCACTTTTACTGTAAATTAGGAACGCATTATTAATTAATTATTCGGTTGCTCAAAACATTTCTTGGGTACACGATCAAATTTCACCAATGGAAAACCGTTTAAAAAAGCAAAAGAACAGGGAAGGATCCAGTTCCTGCGAGGGAAATGGAACTCAAGCACCGTCGGGCATCCGGTGCTGCACAGCATTTGGCATTTGGGACGAACAACCTGGAGAAATGGATTGGATCTAATGTATGATGGCATGTCGTGAGTTGCTCTACGTAGGTGATGAAATGGCAGCAAGCTCGGGCGAACGCGCCGTTATCTCTGCACACAAGTCATGATTTCCATCCATCCATCCATCCACCAGACGTCTGACGTTCTGGGATGATGACCGACTGTACAGTAAAAAAAGCATCCCAAGATGAGATGGGTTGGTGCATATGCCGTCGGAACGGTTCGTATTTCTCCTGGTGAATCCGGAAGCGCCACCTATGCCGGTCACCATGCCTGAATGTCTCGCTGCGATATGCTTTTTCATCCGATAAAGAATGGTCTAGACAAGTCTCATACTGAGAGCGAGGGATAACAACCTGGGGAAATATTAGAAGTTGGAAGAATATTCGTGCCGTCACCCCCCAAAAGCAAACTTTGAATTCAAGCTAGACCAAACCCCTCAAGCTTCCGTCCGTTTACCAAAGTGCAGTAGCATTTTCAAATCGAATGCGACCAACCCATTTCGGGCGAGGAGCGTGCGCGCGACAAGCTGACTGGTAAGGTACTGATCGCCGTTCCAGGGTCTGTAGGCGTGTCTCAGATGGCCGCATCCAGAGTGACTTAGGGGGTTCGGTTCTGGGGCTGCTTTCGGGGGAGGCCAGGGTTAGTTGGGGGCACTAGCATCAATTAGATCGCACACATTATTGGCAACAACCTCAAAGGGCTGGCGGTTTGGCTAACGATTATGGCCATTGAGCCAAAAGCTGCACTTGATTTCTTTGTAATTTACCTACCAACTACATTGGCAGCTCTACCTAGCCTTCCTGGTGAGATTTGATTGACCCGAGCCCATTTCGTTTACTTCGTACGAATTGCGACCTTGATACGACGCGCCACGCTACTGTAATTTGGAGCCCAAGGTTACCCTAGGTCGGCACAAGCAAACCAAACATAAGTCTTTTGTACCGGTTAGATAGGACTGAAGGGTTCAGGCCCGCGGTTGCGCGCAGACGGAAAGGGAGCGCGCCTGTCAAAGCCATCAGGCGAGGAAACTTCCCAGGGTTCGTGAGAGAAAAAGTCATTCAAAGGACATCTTAAACTGGATATAGATCATCTTGGACAAAACAATGCATACCCGACACTGCATTGCATTGCGTGCATGGCCGCCAAATGAAAATCGCATATAACCAGAAACGGGGGTTATCCATCCGCCGGGCCACTCCCCAATTCTTGATACCCACCTTCCCGAAAGCGACAAAACCACGGGGCTTGAGCCTGGAGGTAGGAGGCGACAGCGAAACCAAACTCACCCCCGAATCCTCGGTCTGTCGAACTTATCTGGAAGCTTTTTTTCCCTGTGGATCACAGTTAGGTTTTTAATTGGTACCTATGAGCGTAGCAACCGTACCGTAGTAGGTTTTGTTGAAACACCCCGACATGTCAATTACCTACTGACTCGCGAATTACTCAAACTTTTCAGCAGAGAAACCTGCCAACTTGTCTTCTGCTGTCTTGTGCCACGTAGATTACTGTGATGTCAATCCTGTCTCCCCTTTACCCCTCATCGCCACCTCGCCTCTGTTTAACGTTCATAGGCGGCAACATTTGGAGATCTCGCCCAGCCCGCCCATCAATTCGCTGCACGGGCTTGACGGATGTGATGGAGATAAATGTTATTGGTCACGCGCTCACTTAGCGGGAAAAAGTGGGAAATCTGCAATACCTAGATACTCCGTACTCCGTACAGGCACCGGTAGAGGAACGCAACAACCAATTTGCCAAGACCAAATAAGGGCGCTCTGTGGCTTGTCCTGCCCATGGACTGATTTGGGCTCCGTGTGGTGCGTCTGACAGATCGTGCGTGGCTCTTCCTCGTTCTGCCCTGTTATTCTTAGCACACCAAACCTCAATCACGGAATCTTGGGGAGGCTTTGCGAGTCAGAGTGGCCAGTCAATAACAGGAGCCCGTCCCCTTATTGTACTGTACCTACTGTTATTGTTATTTACTGTGGTCATTTTTCCCAGTGGACTGGGTTGACCCAGCTCCAAGGAGGCAACCATACCGAGCTGACAAGTGGTCTTTGTTTTCTTTTTCTATTCTCGCTTCCTTTGTCTCATTCTCTTGATGCAGCAAGCTAAAGCCAAGCACCGCATCCCACCAACAAAGCAAGCAGGACGACAAACGATCGACGGGCGCCCGACAGAAGCACCACAACCTGGTTCGGTTGCATGCAGCAGAGCACGTACACGCCGGGGACAGACACTTGACCCTAGAAAGAAAAAAAAAGGTGATGACCTCTGCACCCAATCACAGACCCTGACGGCAAAAGTGGCCCTCACACGATTCTGCCAATTAGAGCTCCCCTACCCTCTCAAGGCGCTAGATCCCTGCAAGCTGGTCTACCCCCTTGTTCCGTCTTCTGGGGCAAGGAGTGGCTGCTCGCCTGTGCTTGCCTACTTCCGCGACTGGACTAGTTTGGGAGAGAGTAAAAACACGCATCAAAACGTGGTGGCCAAAGTGAGAAATCGATTGAACAGCTTCAATAATATACCACGAACATCAAGAAAATCGAGTGCAGACCTGGTAAATTTGCCGATATCCAATGTGTATGACATATCAAGTATAGATGAAAGTACAATTTGGACATGCATTCCTGAATTCAAGCAAGTACCGGGTCGAGACGGGCCTTCCTTAGGACAGTTTTGCGACAAGATTGGACCAAGTTCCGTCTGTTTAGCTGTTTTCAACGCTCCCCCCCGGTCCGATCGAAAGGAAAACCAGGGTCCCCACTTTGCAGTGACTGGTAGGAAGCCTGCAGAGGGGCGTCCAATCCCACAACCCGCACGGCCACGAGCTCCATCCCGTCCCGTGCATTTTCTCTTTTCTTTCGCCCTTCTCCTCCTCGTGTGCATTCAAAGCTTCTGGCTTCTCTCCTCGTTCTCTCTCTCTCGCCGTTGCATCACCAACACACCGCCCTTCCTTTTTTCTTTCTTCCTTCCTTTCCGTCTTTGAATTCGGTCGTCGTTGTCGCAGCTGCTACTACTGGTTGTCCATTGTGACTCTGAAAAAAATCGTTCCGTCATTTGAAAAAAAAAATCTTCATAAAGAATAAAAAAAAAGAACAAAAAAAAGGAGGAAAAATCTCGGACCAACCGCAACCAGCAAGGAACAGCACACTGCCTGCCGCACCCACATCTGCACGCACAGCATCGCCACACCAAAAAAATCCACTCACCGTCTTCGACAAACAGACTGCTAGAAAGCCCACACAGGAAATTGAAAAACAAAAACTCAAAACTCGCACTCTACCTAATTTTGTGTACTCTATCCGGCATCGCACTCCTTTTACAGCTTCAGTACCATACTTTTGTTCCTTTCTCAACGGTCTTGCGATTCGATCGACCAACAGCACATAATTTCCCCGGCAATCTCGACTCCAAACATACGCAACTCTTTGGAAGATACCCGGATTACAGTTCCTTCCTGCAATCACAACATCTGATCGCGACGGTACTTCTTTGTTCTTCTCGAGGTAAGCAGATTCTTGTCGTAAACTTCTATTTGGGACGCGTCTTTGTCGGTTGCTCCGCGCTGGTTTTTAATGACGCTGACCTTTCACCTGCCTGTGCCGCAGACAAAGCTTGCACTTGCCGTCTGGATCGGCCAACCCGAGATCAAAATCTAACACTCTTTCATCAAAAGTCACCGACCACGATCCTTCGTTATACCCCGGCTTCTAGACAAGATTGATTAATCTGTTTTCGATATCCCAACCGCCCATTTCACACCATTCTTCTTCTGTCAGATACTCTTTTTTGGATTTACATATCCTCTTTTTCTTCCTTACTCCCAGAGAGATAGACTTTGGTACGCGCGAAACCAGAAAACGGCTCGAGATCGATTCTTCAGTCTTAGTTTGGACGTCAACCAACATAATTTTCAACGCATTCGGACAGCTTTTTTAGGTCATTTATCGGTTTAATTCGGTCCTTTGCCTCGAGTCATCTGGAACTCGACCACTTCTTTTTGCCTCGTTCAAACAATTTTTTTTTCACCCACCTTCGCCAATCTCCAACGCAATGGACGCCATCGCTGCCATGCCTCAGCCTGCCGGTTTCGACAGCCAAGGCTTGTCTGCTCGGGCTGGTGGTCTCGCCTCGCGCCGCGGAGGCCAGGGAGTGAAGCCCCTGACCTTCGACCAGAACCTTTCCCCCGGAGCTATTGAGCCCGCCGCGCCTACTCCTCGCACCACGGCTCGCTCGCATCTTCTCGCTGGTCTGCGAACTGCGCCTAAGAGTGCCACGGCCGCGACTTTCGCTCAGTCTGGTACCATCAATGCTGGCACCACCGGGCAAAACAGGAACTCTCTCCTCGGCCATGAGTCCCTGTACAACGGTCCGAAGACGTCTCTTCCTCGCTTCGCTCAGCAGCAGGGACAGAACACCACTCTTGATTTTGCCGAGCTTCAGCAGCAGCGTCTGCAGGAGCAACAGCAGCAACAGCAACAGCAGCGCCTTCAGGAGCAGCAGCAACAGCAGCAGCTGTATCTGCAGCGCCAGCAGGAGGAGCAGCTCCTTCAGCAGCAGCAGCAGCAGCAGCAACAGCAACAGCAGCAACAGCGGGCTGCTGAGCAGCGACGTCTTCAGCAGCAGCAGCAACTCTACACTGCTGACCAGATTCTTGCTCCTCCCGAGATCCGTATCGAGGAGCAGAGCCCTGAGCACATGGACCCTGCCGTTTACGCCAACCTTGTCTCCACCAACCTGTACCTCGCTCAGCAGCAGCAGCGTCTTCAGCAGCAGCTCATGACTCTCCAGGCCGCCCAGCAGCAGTTCCAGACCATGAACATCAACGGTGTTCAGAACTACCACACTGCTTACCAGCAGCAGCAGCTTCAGCAGCAACAGGCGGCGCTGATGCAGCAGCAGGCCATGATCAATGGTATCCAGACTGCCCAGGGAACCATTTACGCCATGTACGACCCCGTGACTGGCCAGCCATCCTACTACCTTAACCAGTCCCCTCAGGTCCAGAACCAGTACGGTGAGCAGTATGGGTACCAGGCGACCCCCCGTGTCCAGGTCTCGCCTCCTCCGGCCGAGTCACACATGAACGGCTTCCGCAACTCGTCCCCTCCCCGCCGTTTCCAGTCGCCTGGAGGCGAGGACCACACTCCTCTGCCGCCCCCTAGCGCCAACGCCTTCCGTCGCGGCCACAAGAAGTCGACATCCATCTCTAACGGTCAGGGTGGCCTCTCGGTGGCTGTCAACGATTCCAGCCCCAAGTCTGCTGGACCTAAGACGGCAAACTTCCCGCTTACACCCGGCGGCTATGGACCTGGTCAGGCGCGTGCGGGTGAGCACCCCATCCGCCAGCCCAATGGACCCCCGTCGTTCGACGAGCTTCGCTCCAAACCTACTTCGAAGCACGAGGGCAGCAAGAACTTTGCTGGTCGCGCCAGACGCTCGGCTCTGAGCAACCTCGTCCGTGCTGGCATTACGCGCTCACAGGTCCGCAGCCCTGGCTCTTCTGGCAGTATCAGCCCAATTTCTGAGTCAGCCGAGGAGATGCCGACCCCTCTCACTGAGGACGACGATTCGGTTTCGGGCTCGGGTAGTCTCAACGGAGACGACGACGTTGACTGCCACCCGCCTAGCTCGCGGACCTCAACTGGCAGCTGGGGTGCTATCGGCAGCAACAGGCCCGCTTCCAAGGCCGCAGACACAGTTAGCATTGCTAGCGACTCGGACAGCGTCAGTGGAGGAGGATCATTTGCGAGCATGTTCAAGGTGGCTGGGAAGCAGGGTGGTCTGGACGGGTCTGCGCCTCGCAAAACGCCAATGTTGGTCCTGAACCGCGCTGGTGCTGTGGCCAGGTAAACCAACATTCAAGCAAGAAGGACCAGTTTGAGCAGTGTTGATTGCTTCGCTCATCTGGTTCTTTTTCATGTCTCTCTTAGCATTCGTCTTCCGTCATTTGTAGTCATGCTTTGTTTCGCAATTTAACGAAAATGGAGTTTCAACCTCAGGGGTGGTTTTGGCTTTTTGCAAATTGCTTTCTTGTACCTTTGGCTTTTTAAACTTTATTCTCTGTCACTGCATGCCTACTCTTTACGTCTTTTGATCAAACCATGGAAATTTTCCGTGATTTGCACTTCCACATAACGTAATAAACGAACATGGTATTTCAGCACTTTTTTCTTGCTTTTTTGTTCTCTATATTCTTTTTCTGGGAAGTTCTTGGTCGCGGAAGCGACGTATACTATTTTCTTCTTGGTGGTCACGATTGATTTACTTTCTTTGGCTCCTTCGAGGCCTAATATCTCTGGTTCTGCCTTGCATGGTGAGGCTGGGGACTTTGGGTCATATCGGGGGTTGCAAGGGTGGCCTCTGAGCTTTCTGAACTTCTTAGGCTCCCTTTCTGTGACGATGCTTGGGGTCTTTTTGGGGCGAATTATCATGAGGAAACATGACTTCACTTCAGCAATCTCGAAGATGGCGAACAGTCACCAAGAGTTTTGCAAATAGATGGGTTGCTTATACCCACTTTTATCCGAGTTCAATCAAAATGAGACTTTGGAAATGTTGATTCTTCGTGTGTTCATGCAACTGTGAAGGATGATTTGCCGTAGATGTCGCTCATGACTTATCCCGTTGGCCCCAAGGGCCCAAGTCATACCGACTGACTTACTGTTTCCACCATGACCTCCAGGGTACAGCGAACTGCCACGTGTAATCAAGGCCAGAAAGGTATCGGAACCGGTAGCGCGGGTTCGATCTCGCATATTGTGCAAGTTCTTCGGATGAACGAGCCAGCTGCGTTGAAGGCCATGTGTGAACCAGAAGGACTGACTGGCCAGATTGATCTGATGTGGTGAAAGTTACCTAAAGACCGACGCAGCCTTACGTACACGCAGGCTCCTTGAAGCAGGGCAGGAACTGGAGGTCTCTGGGCATAATCTTGGGGGTTCATTTAAGGGGTTCGTGATGTAGTAATTGTTACCAATTTTAGGTAATTGTTTTGTTTACCTATCTGGACCTTTGAAGACCAGGAAAAAGACATATTCGAACTCAACTCAAATCTATTTAATGTTAGTAAGTAGGTTTATCTCAACAGTAAACTTCGCTGCGCCTGCCCGATATATTTAACGTTTTGGTAGTATATACCGTTCCGACAGGGCCAGATTCTGGTCGAGATTTGGGACTCCATCTCTCCTATTTTGAGCCGACAAACCCGTTGTTGCTTCTCCGCGCGCCATGTTTGGATGGCATTCAAACCGGAAGAGTGGGGGGTTGGACCAGTACATACAATCTGCCCCACTTTGCCCATCTTCATCCCTGACGATTGATGCAACCCTGTTTTCCACCAGGGAAAATCGGTATTAAAACGGTATTTCTCAGGTGTTGAACCCTGGAAAGAAGAAAGACGGAAACAAAGAGTTCAAGGAGTTTGGACAGATTCTGGCTATTTTGTCGTCCTTTAGTCTGCTGATTTTACAGTCCGAATTCATTTCAGCAAAGTAGCTTGTGATCAGGACAGAAGGTTGGCTTTGCTGTTTGTTACCTTACCTTCTTTTGACGTGCAGCATCGAGTTGTCACCCCCCGCCAATTCGACGCTGCTGATAAGGTACGACCCTGAAACCTCCCGCGTTAATTCGGGTTGTCTTTCAAGTGCGGAGGTCCCATGACCCAATTCCCCCAGTGGGAAACGTCATTTGGTCGGCAATCACGGCTCCCAGCAACAAATTGATTTGATTGCGAAGTGCCAAACATCATTTCCAGTGCGATTTTTTACGGTAATGCGCTTGTGGAGGAAAAAGGCCGCACACGGTGTGCAACCATTCATTCTATCGAGCAATCCATCAGCCCGCCCAAGCCAGTCGTAAAATTTCCCAACGATCTGGTCTTCTGCCACATTTTCCGCAGCACGCCGAGTGCATAAACAGACAGACTAGGTACTTTCACCACGCTCTGCCTGACGAAGAACCTTGAATCGTCGGAACTCGCACCTAAACAACCACAGCATACCACACACCACTCTACTGCGCATTCATGGACGGCCCTTGATTTGACGATAGCCACATCCAGGCCAATGTCACCACCGCCCTAGCGAACTGCCGATCCCTCTCGAGCCCGAGCTCCGTCGATCCCTCGCTGTCAACCATCTTCCTACCTGCCTGTGGCGTCTGGGCCGGTTGTCAAATTGCAGCTGCCATAAGACTTTTTACACACCGAACTGGCCAACTTTAGCGCCGGGTCGCACCGTACCGTACCGCACCGCACCGCACACAGTCAGCCACATCACACACGCACATTCGGCAGACTACCCCATCCATACCTACATACCTACCTACGTACCTACCGGTAGTACACGGCGCGAACCTGATGGACGATCGCCGACCCGCTTTCCTCCGGCCCACCGATGGTCGTTCCGGCACACCACTTCTCTACAAACCCGACCGCGACTCGACCGAGCCGGCCTCGACGCTCTCTGTAGACGTAGACCGCGGCCGCAGCGGTTTCAACGGTCCACACCGTCGGCCCAGCCCAAATTTACCACACACGCCGACGACGCCGCGGTCGACGATGCCAACACTATCGCGTCGGAGCACGATGCGGTCGCAGTCGCCGCCGTCCAGCGCGGCGGTGCAGGCGGCGCGCCGCAAGTACACATACGCGGGAATCTTCCTCGTCGTGAGCCTGCTCAGCTTCACCATCCAGACGGAGCTGGCGTGGTACGTGCAGCAGGCCGGCTGGGCCAAGCCCTACTGCATGCTTTACCTGACGCACGGCTCGTGGGCGTTCCTTTGGCCCGTCCAGCTGCTCATCCTGCGCATCCAGAAGCGCGACGTGCCGTGGCCCGTCTTTTGGCGCCGCCACGTCTGGCTCGTTCGCACCACGGCCATCATGGTCGAGCGCCACGACCTCGACCTGCCCAGGGGCTACGGCGAGAGGAGCCACAGCCCGTGGCGGTACATGGTGCGAGCCACAGCTGGCATCACGTCGGCCCTGACTGTCGCCGGGCTCAGCTGGTACATCGCGGTCAACATGACGACCCCCAGCGACCTGACGGCCATCTACAACTGCAGCGCCTTTTTTGCTTACGCATTTAGCGTCCCGCTGCTCAAGGAGAAGCTGCGGCTGGGCAAGAGCGTCGCCGTCGCCATCGCCATCGCCGGCGTGCTGGTCGTGGCCTACGGCGATGGCAACGGCGTCAGCACCCCGCCGCCACCTGCCTCGCCGCCTGTCTCGCCGCCGGGCGAGGTCGAGGTCGGCGGGCATGCCCTGTCCTCGCGGGCCATGGGCGGCGGCTCATCAGATCCTGCGACGCGGTTCATCGGCAACGTTGTCATCGGTGCCGGCTCGGTCCTCTACGGTCTGTACGAAGTTCTGTACAAGCGATTTGCGTGCCCACCGGACGGTTGCTCGCCCAACCGCGGTATGATCTTTGCCAACACTTTCGGGTCGCTGATTGGTCTGTTCACGCTGAGCGTGCTGTGGATCCCGCTTCCGCTGCTGCACATCACGGGGCTGGAAACGTTTGAGCTGCCGACGGGTCGGGTGGCCTGGTACCTGTTTGTCAGCGTCGTCATGAATGCGACGTTTGCCGGGTCGTTCCTGGTGCTCATCAGCCTGACCAGCCCCGTGCTGAGCAGCGTGGCCAGTCTGCTCACCATCTTCACCGTCGCGCTGGCTGACTGGTTCGTCAAGCGGCAGCCTCTGGGTGGGGCGGCGATCATGGGCGGCGGGTTGATCGTCGTTGCGTTCCTGATGCTCAGTTACAGCAGCTACAGGGAGATGGAAGAGGAGGAGGCCAGGAAGAAGATGGTAGACATGAGCGGGAGTGAGAGTGACGAGGAGGAAGAAGAGGAGGATGAGTACGAGGAAGATGTCTGAGACGTATTTCTGGATTAGATTCTTGTTTATTTTGTTTTCAGTCACGATGGTTCTCTAAAGCTGGTTGCTGTTCGCGATTAGCACCTTGTCACCGGGTTAGAGTGGTTTTCTACATTTGCCTATTCTTGATTGGTACACGGTGCATAATACATGACAGGGCTTTAGACTCTGCATATATGCAGACATTATAGAAAGGGGATTAGGAGGTGGTCATTACACGGGTGGAGAGATTTGCTTCGGGTTCTCTGCTGTTCACAACAGGTTGGGCTTTTGTTTGTTGCCTGCCAGTGGATGGTGTTGGTCGAGAGTTTGTTCTGCTTCATTTATCCTTCACACTAAAGCATCTGAGGAGTTTTGGGTACAATCGGGCAGTATAACACAGTATACGGCATTCTCCTTAGCATATATAGGTACGGCGTTCACGTAAATATTTGAGATAGAGATAGTGGTTGGCTTTAAGTAACGGTAGAGGGCATCATATTGGCTTCTTCTTTTTGTTCTGTATCACGTGCCCAGTGAAGGAGACGAAGAAGAAAAAGAAGAAGCCCGGCCCCACTCGGGTACAGGATAAGGTTCCGCGACTAGGTTCCACCCCCGCGTTTCGTCTGTACCTGTGGTCAATGAAATGATTACTACCGGTATCTCCCACCCAGGTACCCCCCCATTACCAACCAACACAGGCCTACATTCCCGTCTGTTCTAGTCTCTGCAAGCGGTCTTGTTCGAAAACGACTAAACAACACCTTTCCTCCAGAGATCCTTATCGCCATGACCGTTTCCATTCCGATACAACTCACCTCTAATCCTGACGTACAAGATGATGGAGACGCAGCAAATTACCCCACCGACGTCCTTGTCGGACCTTCCGAATGAACTTCTCTCTCACACCCTACGATTCCTCGACTCTCCCCCACTTTCCGAGGGCCGTCTTCAGGATGTGACACCGCCGGACGCTGAACAGGACCAGGTGGAAAGTCGGGCGCTCAAGACCTGCTCGCTGGTCAACAGACGCTGGCGCGCCGCCGTTCTCCCCTTGTTGTTTCGCCACGTTCAATGGCGCATCGCCCGCGACGCACTCCTCGGCCTCGAAGACGATGGCGACCTAGTGGCTTCCATTCCTACACTCGAATTCATCTGCTCCCATAATCTCCAATACCATGTCCGGACTTTCTCGATGACGGTGGAAGACAATGTGGCGTCCGCAGATGCAGCAGAGAGTTCTCAAGAGCAGCCGCGCGGGAGTAGCAGCGATTCGGCCGAGTGGACTACATACAACCAAGACTACAACTGGCTGTGGGACGCCGTGTTTGAGCTGGTGAACCCGCTTCGCTTCACCATAATCACTTCCCCGCGAATGCTGGCACTCCTGTTTGCCCGATCGATATATGTCGGCGATTCATGGAGCTTCGGCCCTCAGTTGCACATCCTATCCCTGTCTCGAGAAAGCAGTCAAGCCAAGCCTGGATCATCGTCGGAATCTACAGCCGTGTCAAGCGGCAGTACACACCCCGCTCCAGGGCCAATGTCTGCGCCCTACCCGAGTATATCTCCAAAGACCGTCCTCAAGCACATTCCCTGCACACTCTTCACCGCCCGCCCTTGGACCAAACTTCTTTTGAACGAGGGACTCTCGGTGCGCGTCTACACCTCGTACGAGTTCTTCCTCAAGCGTCCACCCTCCATCCTTGGCGCGCTGCTCGGATGCGAGAGGTACCCTAACGATCAGCCCCTCCTCCCGCGATCGGTGACGGACCTGTCGTACGTGGCGGGCTTCCCTCTGTCGACTCACGTGGGGACGCTGGTGCGGAACGTACCGGTGCTCGATCGGCTGTTTGTGCAGCTCGTGCCACGCGAGGACCGGTACGACGTGCTAGGCGACTCGACACTGATGCGCAACGTCGACCCGGCAGACCTCTGGACGGAGCGCAACAGCGCCTACCAGCTCATCATTGGTGCCATACTAGGCGGGCAGTGGGGCGAGAACTGGAACTCGCTCCGCGTGTTTGAGAGCGGGGACAGCGCGGACCGGGAGGCGTGGGAGTTGGCGACGCAGTACGTCGAGATGTCGGGGACGGATTGGCGGGTCGCGGGAGATGGGATCTTTGTGAAGAGGGATAGGGGAGAAGAGGATGAGGATGGTGATGACGACAAGGCATACAACGAAGACGACGGGGATCCATACCCTTATGATGACGATGACGAAGAAGACGACGAGGTCGGTTCCTTTGCAAACTCGCCCTTCATGTCAGTTATCCCCTCGGCCCCATTCCAATAGGATTCTTGCTGCTTGCTAATCTCTCCGCAAAGGATGGGGCAGCTGATACGACTTTCTTTCAATGGCACTTCAGACTTGCCTGTTTGAAGTCGGTGGCTCTATCACTAGATCAGTCAGATCTTCTGTATGTAATCGCGGTGCCTGCGGTAGTTATTTGCAGGTCGAGGCCAGTGACTCTCACTGGATTCTTGCTGAGCAGTAGTCCAGGGCCAAGTTGCTTTTTGGCGAAATTACTCGCACTAGGCCAACACGTAAAGATGTACCATACTGAGCGAAATGCTTTTTTCGCGTGATGACGTGGGTATCTAGGTTATATAAGGGTAAGGATAAAGTAGGTACACAAGTAGGAAGACAGGTAGGAAGACAGGTAGGGAGACAGGTAAGGAGACAGGTAAATAGATAGAGGTGCCACTGATCTCCAACCTCCTAGCTCATTAACAATTGTTTGATATTAGTCATACCTCGTATGCAAAGTCGAATGATTTTCAGTCCTACCCGATTTTCACCGCTGTATCGATATTTCCGTGGTCCTCAGAATGCCACCTTCTGCGGTTCCCTGCAGTATAAACTCTTCACTCTGCGAGTCCGCACCCTTGGAAGCCGACGACGAGCCGCCCCCGTGTTGTTGCTGCTGCTGCCTCAGGGCCTCGGCACCGCCCACGGCGCCGGCGTGGAACGAACCGACGCCTCCGCCCAGTATCTGCCTGCTCGTGCGGCTCAGCTCAATGTCGACCTCGTCGTTGTCGGTGTGGTTGATGTAGCCCCTGTTGGACCGGGACCTGTTGTTGCCCTTGCTGTCAAAGTACATGGCGCTGCTGCTGTTGCCATAGCTCCGGGGCTTGGCGGTGCTGCCGAGGTGTAGGGTGCGGCCGAGGAGGGGCTTGAGGGTCGGGGCGCAGGCGGCTATAATGCCCGTGTTGAGCTGGAGGCTGTTGAAAGAGCAAAGGGTGGGCAGGGGTTAGAAAAGGTGAACTGGTTTCAGTGAGGGGGTAAAGAATGGTGCGCTCGGGGAACAGCGAATGGGCATATACTTACAAGGCCCAGAACTGCACGCCATGCATAAAGGCGACGTCTCGGTCGCCGCCGTGTTTGATCTGGTATGTGGCCTTGAGGACTCCCATGACGACAGCACTAGAAAAAAGAGAGAAAAAACAGTCAGGAGGGGGCCTGAGCTAACAAAAGTTGAGCTGTCGCATGGGATACAACTTACATCAGACCCAGGCTCAGGACAATGCAAAGATAGATCTTGGTCCTCTTCTTCATCTGCAACATCCAGATGATGGGGATTGGCAGCAGGGCAAAAGCGACGTCGGTAAACATGTTGACGGCGGTGTGGACCAGTCCAAACACGACAAAGAGCTTAATGTCATAGCACTTGGGGTTGATGGTCTTGTCCCAGTAGCCGTGGACGGGGTCGCAAAAGAAGATCAAGGTGCACCAGGCGTAGATGGTGACGGCGGCGGTCAGGGCGAGGAATGCGTAGAGGGTGTTTGTGTAGGCCCTGTTCCCCCCGCCCAGCTTGAGCAGCGAGAGGGCGATGGAGACCTTGAGGATCGAGATGCCGCCCGTGTTGTTGATGATGCTCTGGAAGAAGCCAAACTTTGAGTACTCCACGCGCATCGGCGGCGTGATGAACTCGTAGTGCTTGCCCATCCCGTTCTGGGACTGGACGCCGTGCGTGGCCATGCCGACGGTTGCGCACGCCGCCGCCGCCACCATGAAGTAGTCGTCGAGGCCGGGCGACTTGACCACCACGAGGCGCGTGTACATGCGCAGGCAGACGCTGAAGATGGCGAGGGCATAAAAGGTGCACATGACGCCCATCAGCCACTCGGTGTTACTCTCCTCGGCTCGCGACGACATTTTTTTTCGAGTCTTGACTGCTAGCTGCTAGCTGCTAGCCGCTTTCTTGTTGTTTTTGTTGTTGTTGTTTTTGTGCAAGTTCGAGCTTGGAGCTCCTCAACATAGAGGGATTTGGGGGATGCTTGCAAGCCAAGACTGGCAGGAGATGGGAAACGATCGATCGTCTGCTATCACATCTCAGATAAAAAAAAAAGAAAAAAACAACAAACGTGAAGCAAGCAAGCCCAGGAGGGAAAGATGAGATCGGGGGGCCGGATCTACATAAAAAAGAAAAAGAAAAGAACAATAAGAAAACAAAAAAAGCACGCAAGGTCCTTCGCGACGGGACGGGAACCTGAATTTCAGTGATGTGGGTGACTTTGACGGGCGTGCAGCAGTGCAACGACGGCCTGCATACTCCACCCCCGTGATCGACAAGCATATTACGATTCCGCCATCAAACCTACCTCTTGCCGTTCTTTTTTTTTCCTAGACGAGTTTGGACACGCGGGAGAAAAAAAAGATTACTTGCTTAGCCCCCCCTGAACCTCCCCTTCACACGGCTGCTAGGCCATGCTGATAGCCTTGTGGACAGTAGGGTCTGGATCTGGATTGAAGGCTGGGGTGGTCGTCGGCCATGGCTCGTCTCCAAAGATGAGGTTTCAGGGGGCCTCCATGCCGGTTTAAACCGCTCTCGCTCTCGCTGAACTGTGCTGTGCTGTGCTGTGCTGTGCTGTGCTGGGCGCTGGCAAGAGGGCGCGAGCAGGTGTTGGTCGCGGGGTTTGCTACCAGGAAACATGCCAAGGGACACGGGAAAGCAATGTGTATGGCCAGGGGGGGTTGGGTACCTGGAAAGAACGGAAATGGTGGCATGGTTTAGGGAAATGGTGCCGACTTGGAAGACATTTGGTGAACAAGGGAAGGTTTGATGGATGAAGGGATTTCCCTTTTTTCGTTTTCACAGTATTGGGGGGTCTTTGTTGCTTTGGTAGTCTATCTGATGAGACTGGTATGCAGTATGTAGGTACCTAACTACAGTGGATGCACATCTAAAGATCTCCCTCTCAAATGGTACCATGGTAATATCTCGCAGCAACACCAAAGGAGATGAATATTCCCAGCCAGAGTGGCAAACCCTCACGAAAACGACAAAAAAAAAGAAGGATGGCGAACCTGCAGCCACATGCACATGCTGCAGAAATATCGGATATTTGGTACTACCAACTTGGCTAAACATGTAATATCGCATACCTTCAAAAACCCATGCAAGCCATGCCATATTTCTCAAAGGGTGTGGGTGGAGAGTTTGCCGGATTAGACACCGGTCGGGGTATTATCCAGAGGCGGCAAGGGCGGTTGAAAAGGGCTTTCTGCAAAGGAAGCCCTGGACCAAGTGAGCAATGGGCCAATGAGGCGGCAACGGCGGATTCAAATCCCGGAGGAGCTTGGCGGGTTTGCGGAGGATTTACGCAATGGGAAGCCGGCTGGTGTTGGGGGTTTGATAGGCAACGGCCGACGAACTTGACTGGGAGAGAATTGTCTTGGGGGGAATCTATCTAGTTCCAGACCAGATCTAGCCTCCACTGGTGCTGGGTTTTTTTTGCTTGTAAAGATTAACATTTTTGTGGTAGGACACCTGTCAAATTGTGGGAACAAGAAGCTCTTCTTTTCTTGGCTGCGATCTTTTGTCAATTCCATTCGATGCGTACCACGTAACAAAAACATCAGTAGCGCGGAGGAGGAGCCGTGTTTGTGGGTTTCCCCTACAGCACCAAGAGACTTGGCACATGAACACATCAAAACCACCTTCTTTAACGAGATGGCCCAAAATTTCTCACCCAACCCTGCGCTGAAAGAGACAGAGAGAAAAAAAAAACAAGCAAAAGAGAGACATCAATCTTCGATGCGATCATGTCAAACACCAAAGTTTGGTCGGGTCAAGAAAAAGCCCTGGCAGTACCAAGAACCACCTTCACCCTGCAGCCATGCACATTGCACACCAACAACAAAAGGCTAGCAGCATTGGCATGTCAAAGCGCATTAAACAAATTGGCTCATCATACGTAACCAGACATGATGTTCTCGTCGTCGCCCTCACAGCACGTGTATGTAGCTTTGGTAGGTGGGTGGTGTTTTGACGGAGTAATTGACCGTATCGCCACGGGTATCGACCATCTTCACACCCTCATACTCCAACGGCTTTACTGCATCTAGACTAGATTATGTACGCAACCGGGAACTATGTCGTAAAACCACGCCTTGCCCCCGTTCTTGTCGTTCCCTCCCGCAACCCACTCTCAGCTGCTCGGGAAACCCCTCAACTGCCAAATGTCATTCGACGTTGTGCTAAGAATGTGGTTTAATGACGTTTGACCTTTTTTTTTTTTTGGTGGAGCCGCCAATCTACCGACTACCACATACCCTCACCTCTATACTATTTTATTGTATTGCCCCCTTTTTTTTGATAGGCACTATTGACAAACTGACATTGCCGAGCGGCTAGATAGAGAAACAAACGACGTTGGGGGCCGGTTGATACGACGTGCCTAGGCTAGAAGGGCAAGGAACAAGAGGGGGAAACAAGGGGAGTAGATGCAGGGCAAGTTACGCGACAAAAGTCCGTTTGCATCTTTATTTATTCGTCCTTTTACAACGCACAGAATCCCCCTGTTTCCAAACATTCTTTTCTTCTTCCTCATTGCTTCTGCTTCCTGTCTTGCCTGCTGTGGCCTGTTTGCTGCTTGCCATTCGTTCGTTCCTTTTGAGCTACTTGCTTTTTCTACTGCACCGTAGAAAGGGTCCGAGCAAACATCCATCAGCTTCTCCCCCCTCACCTCACAAGACAGCCCTAAAACAAGCAGAAACAATGCACGTCGACATCCCCAGCGTCCTAGCGGGATTTGCCTGCCTTGCAACCGCGGTGTCCGGGTCCGCTCTGCCTCCCGCGTCTTCGGCAGAGAAGCTCCTAACCTCGTTACAGAAGCAGGCCGTCGCGGCTTTGAAGGAGAGGGGAGCAGGTGCGAACGGATGCACAGTTGAAAATGCCGCTGTTAGGCGTGATTGGTGAGTGCCGGGGTCTCTTCTAGAACTAGACCTAGTCTGAGTTGCCGTCCCTTACCTATTGCCATCTACGATGCATGCATTTACCCAAAGTGGTTCCACGATGCTCGGGTCGCCACTTGCCCATTTTCCACTGCATCAACCCACACCACCACCCCCGATACCACTACACTACCTTCAAGCCTTACCTTACGTTGATATCCCCTTTAGCGTGCGGGGAACGTTGCTTTGGGTGATTTGCATCAACCGTCCCTTGCGTCCGTGCTTTCCCATGCACACCATCTTTTTATCTTTTATTTTACTTGTCAACCTCGTCTTCCTCATCCTCGGTTGCCAAGAGATAGATGATCACGTCGAAAAGGGCAAATGACGTATCAAGTAAACTGACACAAAAACAGGGCAAAGTTGAGCAAGAAGGAGCGGAAGGAGTACATCCGGGCAGTGCAGTGCCTCCGCAGCGCGCCGGCCAAAGGAGACCCTTCCTTTGCGCCCGGGGCCAAGACGCGCTTCGACGACTTTGTGGCGGTCCACATCAACAACACCCTGTCCATCCACGGCACGGGCAACTTTTTGACGTGGCATCGGTACGTCACCTGGGCGTACGAGAATGCGCTCCGCGAGGAGTGCGGCTACAAGGGGACCCAGCCCTACTGGAACTGGTTCCACCGCGCCGACGACATGACCAAGTCGCCCGTCTTTGACGGCTCCGACACCTCGCTGGGCGGCAACGGCGAGTTCAAGGCCCACAACGGCACCCTCGGCGGCGCCGGCGCCATCTTCATCCCTCCCGGAGTGGGTGGCGGCTGCGTGACCAAGGGCCCGTTTGTCGACTTCCCCGCCAACATCGGCCCCGTCCGCCCGGGGATGGACGGCATGGTCCCCTCGCCCACGGGACCGCTGGGGCCGAACCCGCGCTGCCTGACGCGGGACCTGAGCAACGTGGTCTCGCGCACCTACTTCACCCACGCGAACCTGCACAACCTCACGCTCGGCGCCGCGTCGGGCTCCATCGAGCTGATGCAGAACGAGTTCCAGGGCCGGTTCGCCGACGGGTTCCTGGGCATGCACGGCGCCGGCCACTTTGGCGTGGGGGGCGACGCGAGCGACCTCTTCTCGTCCATCACCGACCCCTCCTTCTACATGCACCACTCCATGGTCGACTTTGTCTACTGGATCTGGCAGGCTCTGCACCCGGACCTGGCCGGCGACATTGCCGGCAGCATCACGGTGAACAACAGCCCGCCCAGCAGGGAGGCGAGGAAGGACGACCTGCTGCCCATGGGCGTGACCACCCAGGACAGGCCGATTGGCGATCTTTTGGATACGCTGGGTGGCACGCCGGGATGCTACATTTTTGAGTAGTGGTGATGTGTGCTGGGGGATAGAGTGGATGGTGGAGGTTTGGTGGATGTTGTACTTGTGAATGATGCATGTACTTGTAAATAATGCATTTCTTTTCTTTTATGGTTTCCTTCTGACGTTGTCTCTGATTGGACTTTGGCTCAGACAGGATTGATGAAATAGAATTCTATCAAGTATCAACCAACCTTCGGAGTTTGTTTCCGATTGATTAACAGGTTTTCACGCGCTCACGAAAAAAACCTTGGCTTCTACCAAGATGTGGATTACCCTTGATGTCAGGTGGCAATAATTGTTGACCTTTGCTTCAAGGTGTGCGCAGCCTGGGAGGGCGCATCTTGTGGTCCTCGTTGAATGCCGGCATCCGAGCGTGGTCGCATCATTCCCAGTTCGCACGAGTAATGCCCGTCAGCCTGTCCACAATGAAAAACAGACCATCGAATTGTTCCCCCATTGTTATTTGACAGCCCACAAGACAGAAAGATTTCGATACGGGTTACTTGGGACAACAACTGCTGCAAATTTGATGATTACATTGACGCCAAGACAGCATCAAATCACCAGCCAGAGATTGCCAAAGTCGCAAAGATCAAGCGTTGGATGCAGGCCGACATCGATTGCATGAACCTTTATCAGCGAGTCAGGGGCAGGCGAGATTCGACAACAGGGCAGAGATGCAGCCAAGAATGCGACGCTTCCCTCGGCCAGAGAAATGCGGAGACCAGCCCCGCGCAGCCATCCAACGCTTACGACGTTAGGCGGACCTTCCAATCTCGTTAGTGAGGGTCAACCGGATGCCCGCCTTTCACCTGTACTATAGCAATTAGGTGGGTGGGCAGTTCTGGGCAACATGGCAGTATTTCCCAGTGCCCGCATCTTGTCCGTTTTACCGTCAACGTCCACCCCAAGTGCCACCGATGCCCACCCCAAGGCCACCATGTCCGCCCCCCCAGAATCCAGTTGTGCACGAGCGTGGATCTCTTGATTCCAGCTGAGCCCAACTTGGATCAAATAGGGACCAAAACTAGTACGCTACTTGCCTAGTATATCGCTCCCGGACGGCCCCCAAAGGAGATTGCGTCCCACCAATAAATGCATCAACATTCGGCACATGTGCCGGAGCCCGTACCGGCTGGCACCTCACGGGGTGCGCAGTACCCTATCTGCATCTGCATAAAACCAGTCAACAATCCCGTCTTGCATCTGGCATCTTTTTGGTGATGTTTTCGCCTCATCCCGCCGACAGCCTGATCTACGCCGCTGCCCTCCCCGCGAGCTCAAACCCTTGTTTGCCAAAAAGCCGACTTCGACTTGAACAAAACGTCCCCTCAGGAAAAAAGAAAAGATGCTTCCCAAGTTCTTCACTCTCCTGGCCACCGCCGTCTCGGCCGTGGCAGCCGGACCCCTCGCGGCCCGGGACGTCATCAACCACGATGCTGTCGTCGGCTTTCCGCAGTCCGTGCCCAACAGCAACGCGGGCCGGAACATGCTCCGCTTCAAGCCGTGGCTCAAGGTATTCAGCGGCTGCGTGCCGTTCCCTGCGGTGGACCAATGGGGCAACACTGGGTAGGTTTCTTTTGTGTTTTTTTTTAGTTAGTTCCAATCTCTTTGTCACAAGTCCTTCCACTAACAAGACACCTCACAGCGGCGGTCTCAAAACGTCGGGCAGCCACTCGTCCGGCTGCTCCAAGAACGTCGGCCAGGTCTACGCTCGGGCGGGCACGCAGGCGGGACGCGGGGCCATCATGTACTCGTGGTACATGCCCAAGGACTCGCCGTCGCCGGGCATGGGCCACCGCCACGACTGGGAGAACGTCATCATCTGGCTCGACGACGTCAACAGCGCCAACGCCCGCATCATCGGCGCCTCGGCCTCGGGCCACGGCGGCTACGACACGCGCGACAGCATCGCCAGGGACGGCGACCGCGCCCTGATCCGCTACTTTAGCAACTGGCCCCTCAACCACCAGATGGGCTTCACCGGCGAGAGGGGCGGCGAGCAGCCCCTCGTCAGCTGGGACACCATGACCCAGGCCGCCAGGAACGCCCTCGAGTGGACCGACTTTGGCGCCGCTGGCGTGCCCTTCAAGGATGGCAGCTTCCAGAACAACCTGGCCAAGGTTTTCCAATGAGCTTTGTTGGCTTTTTGGGTTAGGGCTGGGTCTTGCTCTGTCGGCGTTGAAATCAAATTTATGTCTAGTATTTATTTAGTTGTACATCATTTCTTTAATACTGTATCTACTTTATTGCTTAATTAACTACCTACTTTTTACACTTATACTCTAAATCGCTTGCATCCGATGCATGGGCCCGTGCCGACATCCAGCCCGGAGAATCCTCCCCGCGTGGATCCCTGATGTTATATTGACGATCTTTTCCCACCATGGTGCAACCGCCTGCCACTCCGCCAAGTATTGGTTGTGCTCGAGTAATTTGCCGACGGGTGAGGAAGGTAAACGTGGTTAAAGTATGGATAATAGTTGGTCTGTTATATGAGTCAAATTTTTGCCACCCACCTTTGTGATTGGCAAAGTCACTCGACCCTTTTCCTGTTGCCTACCTAGGCAATTATCTTGTTTCCAAAAAGGGCAACTTTCAAGTGACCTTGTCGCCTACATCCAGGCTTGTGACAGATATCGCTCTATTTCAAGAATCAAGACTGCAAACATGATTGTGTCAAAAGAGAGATAGAGATAAAGATTTGAAAAAAAAGGAAAAGAAAAGAAAGAAATCCTCCCACTAGACTAGACTACAATAACCTTCATTATCGCTTTCCATGCTAATTGTTTGTGCGTATGCCGCATGAGGATCTCTGCGTTCTCCTGTTGTCGTAGCCTGCCGGAATCAGCTGCCTGTCGTCGTTCTCACCTCGGTCCTGCAAATTTGCGATTAATTGAACCAACAACATCGCAGGCAAGCTTGCAGAGCAGCTCGACTTGCTTGACAGTCGGTTCCTTTTTGATTTCTCGAAGCAGCAGTACATCGCCCGTGTTATCAACTTCTGGCCATCCCAAGGCCCGGTGCCTTGGACTCAAGATGGTCCCTTTTGTTTCCCCAGGGTGACTTTCCAGTTTCCACCAGCTCTGTGGTGTTGTTGTCACTTAGCACAACATTCTGGCTCTTGCCTGTGAGATTCGAAAAATCCCAGGTGGGCGAACAGGGTTGCAGCTTTGGGAATTTAGCTTGAACCTTTTCCCCGGGGGCTCCTGGTCCGCAGATCCAGTTATGGACTTGTCGTTAGCATAAACAGCATTAACCTTGCAACCACCCACGGGCAGCCCGAGCAGTCAGAAGCTCTTGGAGCGTTGGGGGTGCTTGAGGGTCAAGTAGCATGAACAAGTCCGTCCTTTTCAATATTGAGATAAGATGCAAATAATGCCGACAAATAATGCACGACTAAGTGCAAAATACACGACTAAGTGTGCATGTAATCTACATGAGGAGTATTTATATAAAGGCAGGAACCCACTATGGCAATCAATGGGTTAAAAATAGAAGTCAAATATAAATAACGTACGTTAACCCGTTGTTCAAGTAAAACTGATAATTGGGATCACTCGCTACAACTTTAATCGTTCAAACTTCTATTCAACATCCACTTCCCTACCTACTCTTATTGTCCTCACAGAATTCACTCTGCGACGATGCGTTCTCAATTCTTCCTAGCTACTCTTTTATCTTGCGGCGCTATTGCAAGCCCAACTGGGGTTGGGGGTTATAGCTCGGACCCCGCCCACTAATCAAGCCACGTTATCGCGCCCCGTTCCAGGCAATGGGCTGATTACGATTACGAGAGAAGGATGCAGCACACGCGCGAGGTCGAGAATCATAGATTGTTGACCCAGAGTCTCGAACTACAAAGGAAAGCCAAGGAAGCGCAGGCCGCAAAAGCACAAAAGTCGAATGCCGATGAGAGCAACAACGGTGGGACCAATTCGGCCTATTGGAACAGCTTGCCTGGTCAACCTCGACTGGCTCAATAGTTGCGTCCCGCCCTACCACGGACTGAGCCCAGCAAGCGAGCGCCGTAATTGTTACCCGAGTTCCGGGGAAACCACTCGCCTGAGGGCGATTTTAGGAGCGTCTTGTCAAGTGGTGGACGGAGCTGTAACGGCAGTGTCCCGATCTTAATATGTACCTGGCGGAGTTGAAAAAATCTAGATAACATATGCTAATTATATGTGGCATATACTTGGGGGATTCCGAGCGGTCTCGTGGAGAAGGCCAATGATATATGTTTCTTTTTTGCTCCCGCAGATATGCAATTGGGTATTGATTGGGAAACCAGACGCTTGTATTTCTACACACGAACACATTTCCCCAGGACTTTTCATTCACGATGATTTCTGCCTGCCTTGGATGTTACTTGGATGCCGGATACCCTCGTTTTGATACCCCACAGTCCCGGTATTTTCATCAAAAACGCAACAAAAACCTTGGTTATCAACAAGAACAACGCACGGCTTGCATCTCCAAAGGCCCCATTGATCCTGATGAAAAGCTTCAGCACGATAATGACTATTTCACTCTCCAACAATTGTGAGACTTCACTGTCAGGATGTTTATAAGCGGCTTCTGTGTGCTCTGTAGGTGCCGCAGTGGTAGTTATCGCTTGAGTGATCTCGGTCGTGGCAGTGATTGGTGGATCTGTCGGGACCCTGGCAGTAACAGCCGCGTCAGGTAGCTGTGCTGGGGTGGGTTCAAGCCGGGGATCGTTGGTCGCCAGCCAAAGTCTTTGGGCAAGTCCGTCATCGATCCCCGTTCCATCTTCCGCCTGCGTCCTCAAAGCTTCAATGAGAGGGTCATGTCGCCCCTGAAGCCCGTTGGCGAGTCTCGACGCCGTTCCTTGCCGGAGACCACCCTCCGAGAAGGTGACCATGGTGGAACCCGGCATCTTCACAGGGGTCCGGTCGAGGTTCGCCATCTGCATCGCCTTGTCCAGACCGTCTGCTATCTCGTCGAGCTGCTTCCGCGGCGCCCTCTGGCCAAACATGTCCAACCGAGCCACGGTAGACCTGTCCCTCCCGCCAAGGCGAGACGAAAACATGGCGGCGCTGTGGCGAAAGCTCTTGGCCTTATTGTAGAGCTTACCGTCGATCTCCACCCGCATGTACAGCGGCTTTCGGCTGTGCTCAAACGCAAACGCCGTGCAGTAGTCGTGCGGCGCGTCCTGGTCGGGCTCGAGCCTGTTGGCTCTAAACTCCCACTGCAGAGTCCGCAGGCCCGAGCAGCCGGGCGGCGGGACCACGCTGCCCTTGAAGGTCCAACATCCCTTGCGCTCCTGGGAAGAGGAACGGATGAAGCCAACACCGCCCAGCTCATTAGCCGCGATCCCCAGAGTAGGCACAAAGTGGCTTTCCTCGGCTTCGGTGCGGCTTGTTTCGTTCCCGGTCAGGTATCGCGGTCCGTAATGCTGTGTCATTTGCACCGCGACATCTGCTTCGAGCTGCCGGCGCGTACGGTTTTTCTTGGCCTTCTTGGACCTTGCGAGGATGTACGACGTGTCAGACGTGTCGTCTTCGCCGATGGTGATGTAGACCATGGCAGATTCTAACCAGTAGCCCTGGGTCTGGTGGAAGGTGATGTCCATGTATATGATGCCCGCTGGCTTCTTCCTCTGCCCCAACACGCCGACTTGGGTTCTTTCGTAGTGATATTTGCAATCAATGCTCACTTCTCCGACCCTTTTGGATCCCACACAAAGATGAGTGCCACGAAGGGCTTCGGCCTCGTATCTGTGGTAGTCATTCTGGCCGTAACTGCGCACCTCGATGGGAGCATCTGGCAAGGCTTCCTCTTCCATTGAGGCTGTCACAAGACTTGATGCAACAGAAAGCGATGTTTTGTGTAGAGAATCGTCGAAAAAAAGGATACCAAGAGAAGAAGCGACGTAATCAATCGTCCCCAACAACCCCTCGGCCAAATTGCCAATCTGCAGATAATCAACCTCGCAGCACGTCTGTTTTTCAGCTGCGGGGAAGTCGGCGTACATGCAACAACAGCCAGCCAACAGGATAACGTCGGATGCATTGTACGTCGTATCGACAAGCTGCCCCTCCTCGGCGCGTTTCGCACTCTCGTTTAGCAATCTCAGTGGCAACACTTTTGTGTACACAGTCTTGTTGTTCAGAGATTTTCGCTTCATAATCGTGACAGAGTGGCCTTCAACAAGACGACTGCTGCCCTGCCCTTCTTTCAGCCAGCCATCCAAGAGACTCGGCCGCAGTCAATATGCCGGTTCCATCCCGAGAGAATCGTGGCGAAAGACCACCATCGCCCCTCAATGACCCAGCTCCTTCAACAGGCTCACAAAACCTTCCAAGCTCTAGCGAAGGACACCATTCAGAGCATCGGGCGGTTCCGTCACCGCCAATCGCATCGCTGCCAGATTACAAGACGCCTCAAGGTTCTGTTCCCCAGAAAGAATCCGAGACGATGTCTTCTGCGCCGACAATCTCTGAACCCGAAGGAAACCGGACTGCTTTTTACTTTGAGCAACTTGAAGCGGTACTTCGCAAGCTGCAAACGGAAAGCGCACGAGTGACGTATGAGGCAAAATCCAAAGATCGACAGATTGAGCAAAAGCTTCAGGATAGAATCGACGGGATCGAAACCAAAGCCACCAATATATCTGATGAGATCAAGCAGCTTCGAAACACCGTCGCAGAGGAAAATGCAACAAGGGCTGAGATCAAAGAGCTGAAAAAGAGACAGGAGAGCCGCATTTTATTCAACAAAAACCTCAAGTTCGAGACCAGCGTGCTCGAAAAGGAGCTCAAGCATTTGAGGGAGCAGTACTGGAAAACAAAAGAAGACACAACATCAGCCTACTTTGCAAAAGAGGAGATCCAAAAGGAGCTGAAGCGGCTGCAGGACGAGAAGCAGCAATTAGACCGGCAAATAGCCGAGGCAAGACTTGATGAAGATGGATGGGAGACGGATGATTCATCACAAGATTCCGTTGCTTTCAGCAATGACAGGAGAGTAAACCCAATTTCCCTTGTCGACGAACCCCTCTCCGATGGCACGGGCAGGACAAAGACCATACGTATAACGGTTCCTGCCGTAGACGATCTGAGAGATAGCCTGGCCGAGTTCTCGCGGCTTCGGAGGCTCGGAAAGTTTCGGCTGGCCTTTGAGCTGTTTGAGCAGCAGCTTGCTCATCACCTGGACAACAGGTACATCCAAGACCAGTATGGCTGGTATCTGTTGGAGACTGGACAGCTAGAGAAGCTTGGTCGTTTGGTCGAGGTCAGACCCGCATACCGCATTTTTGATGCTCTCGAGACCAGCTGGAAGTTTCTCCGCGAGGAAGCGGATCTCGTTCGTTGGTCAGCGTCAGACAAGGAAGAAATAATGACGGATGCAATGGAACTGCTGATGGAACCGTGGCCAGTCCTAGACTCTGCAGAAGTGCGTCCCCCATTTTTTCTTTCGTATTGCATCTTACTCCCCTTGCCCCACGAGTATGAGTGACTCAGCCGCTAAAGTACGTTACAATACCCTGTCAACACACAACTAGATGACGCTTCTTACCAAGATAGTAACCTGCACCAGGCTGGCCAAGCATACTTTCCCACCCTCAGCTTGGGCCAGTCTTGTCGAGAGCTTGGTCGATGCCGGCATGATTTGGGAGTTTCGAGACCTCGTCGAGGCGGTGGTGTCCAGCACTCAGCACTCCACCGAGGCATTTCTGTGGAGGGTATTCAGGAGCGAGCAAGACCCGCTCAAGGATCCAGTAGAGAGGTTCTGCGCCGCCTGGGTGAGAAACGTCAAGGTCCTCGAGCAAGTTGACGAGTCCACCCTCTTTGCTATGCTGGAGACTCTGTCAATACTCAGCATGGGTGACATGTCTAGGGGCTACCGCTTCGGGAAACGCCAGCGATGCTTGCAGTATGCGCAGCTGTTTGCATCGGAGCTTGTCGGGCGAGACGCGGAAAACATGAAGACGCGACCATATGCAGTGTGGCTCGTGGCGAAAGCCCTTGAGGGAAGAGCTGAGGCTTGGCTGAGGTCTCATGACCTGGTCAACTTTCCAGACGCCCCTCTGGGGAGCATGATTTGCCACTATGCAGTCTTCCCTAAGCGCAACGGGTCCATATACGCACCAGTCGACGACGAGACCCCAAGTTGGAAACCTGGATGCTTGTCTGCAGATGATGTCAGGGTTCAAGATACATACCGACTTGTGCTCCGAGTCGCAGAGGAGAATGGGGATGCGCTGATGCAGGGCGCCTGCCTGCAAGGCTTGGCCTACTTGACACCCGGAGGTCATGAGGCACGATTCCAACAGCTGTCAGAGTTTTATTCCTCAACAGACAGCATCTTCAAGAGGCAGCTGGTTAGTCTGTCCCGGTACATGGAAGCACATACACCATCGGCCAGGCATGGCCTTCGTCAAGACATGCTTCGACACGGGCCACCCTCGCATGCACCGTATGAGGAGGCACACTGGATGATACTAAGGGCCCTGTCATCATCAGAACTCGAGAGGAAATGCTATTTGGACCTTGCCGAATCTGCAAGGGCGTACGCTGAGCAGTCCGGAAGCCTTGCATTGGAAACCCAGGACGTTTTCCGGAACCAGCTCCAGGACAAGACGAATCAGTCAAGGTACTCAACAGCTGGAGCAGATTCGAGCTCTTGTAAAAAGGCGAAAACCTCAAAGAATGCGTCGCCGGACAAGTCGGCCAAGCATTCTCGTCTCGGTCGGCTACGGCTAGCTCAACTGCCCCGGCGACCAAGAAACAAATACGGCGGGGTTAGGGCCCGAAGTGGTAGGCGCCGAACAGGAGACTCGACAAACGAAAGAAACAAGAAGAAGGAGGGTTTACAGGACAGCATTGTTGTGGAGACGGCGCATCAGAAACTCAGTGGCTCGAGAGACGCGTCGACGGTTTTATTGGTGGGGGAAAGTGATGGTTCACTCGACTCTTCGTTCGTTTCGAAAGGCAGCGAAGGCTTTGGATTTGTACGAGGAGTTTTCAAGTTGTCATTGCACTCCAATCGACATGCGTGGGAGTATCAAGATTCCAGCGGCTCTGATTCTGAGTCATGGAGCGTCTTGTTGCGATCAAGGTATCGGGGTAACCTGTTCTTAGGGTAAAGTACAGTGGGTTGAAGCAACTGAGCGTCTGACTGGGTAACTGGGGTTCTCAATGACTGGGGGTGAAGTTATGATCGTTCTCAAGTAAGTCTTGAGGTTAACTAGAGTTTGATTGCTGCTAAGCAATCCTAGAATCGAATCTATCTACATGGTAATGAGCGTGCCTTATATAGACTATGTTCCGAATGTGATCTCTCCTGATCTGTCACAGATCGCAGAGATCACTTCCCTTGATCTGTTGTGATCCCTCAATGATCACTGAGATCACTCTCTTGGCAATCACGTGAGGTCACGTGATTCCTTCTTATGTAATCCTCTTTCTGCCGGTCGGTGATTTCTCTGGGCGGGTGTCGTCAGGAGGGGTGTGACCCCACCTGGCCTCCCTGGTACCGGCCCAACTGTCTGGTCGTAACACGTCTAGTGGTTCCAGATTTCTGCTGATGGGAGGCGAGAGCGGAGGCGTCCAAGGACTAGACTTATGTGTCAGTTTTGAAATAGAAGTAAACTCACTCAAAGCAGTGTCTTTTTCGATTCGATGTGAATAAGAATAGTACCAATTTCAGACCTTGTGCAGGCCGACACGCTTACCCATTCAATTGCCCGTTGGAACGGGCGCCGTCTTAGCACACGGTGAGTGTTGCTGCCTGCGCCTCTCTTGCAATCTTGAATAAAATGGTGGTCAGCGTGAATAATCAAGCTATAGGTCGCATTGGGAGCCCGCTCCCATATACGTCCCAAAAAGTTGCAAGCTTGCTTTGGTGCTGATGATTCTGGCTGAATTTTATCCATGTCTTGCACAAGTTTATACCAAAAAATCCGGCCCGATTCAAGTTGACCCCGTTCACTGCAGTTATGACAACAGAGAACACCCACACTCAAGCTTCGGTGTGTAAGCAACAGCACACCAACACCATTGCAGGAGTTTATGGTCCGCAACGGGTCGGTCGGACATTTTAGCCGTTTCCCCAGGTATAAGCCAAGGACCTGTTGCTCGGTGAGTGAGGCGCAGACCACTCCCCTTTCATTCAAACCTTTTGTACGTGTTGCACCCAAATATAGATATTACGCGACTCTTGGGCAGCTAACCGTGTGTAGCAGTGTCATCACGTTTCTCAACGTGTGATGTGAGGCTCAGCGAGTTTTGGGTTTACCAAAAGGGGAAACAAGTTTCTGCATGCCTTATTGGACGTAGTGCTGACATTTGGAATGTACACCAAGTCACCAACATGCAAATCTGAACGTTGCTTGAAACCGGTCAGAGATTTGACCATCAGTCCCAGCATCCCAGGTGAGGCAGGGCATCAAGGTAAGCACCTCGCCGCATGAGATAGTTTTCTGGCGGTGTGCAGCTTCACCGACTACGACGACTTCACGTCAGGTGAGACTTTTCAGAGGGCATATTTGTCAGATTATGACCGTTGAGGTCGTGTCCGTCTAGCCTCAGCAGGCGGCCTTGGTGGTCATATAAACAAAGGATACGGAACTGCTACAAACCTCTTGTTGGGTTTCCCAGTGGAGGATTGGTATATAAATAGGAGCAGAGTTCTCCAGAGCGAGCAACTATATTGTTTCCTAGATCAAGCTCACAGTCAACATCCGCCCCGTTTGTCACAGCTTGCTCAACATCTAAATCATCATCAACCAATACCGTCAAAATGGTCAAAATCTTCGCCCTCGCCGCCGCCTCCATTGCCCTCGTGGGCCAGGTCGCCGCTCAGGGCCCTCCGGTTGGCCCAACTTGCACCCCGGGCCAGATCTATTGCGGTTTCCGTCTCCTTGACGGTGTTTGTAAGTTGGTCCCCCATTAGGTTTTGTTGGTAACCTCTAGACAAGAAGCTGATTGAAACCCCCCGCCACCAGCCGGCCCATTCTGGCGACCTCGTATCCAGGCCATCCGCCCTCCTGTCACGAACCCTGACGACTCCACTTTCCTCTGCGTTACGCCGACCACTGTCGAGTTCATCCAGCTGTGCACCGCCCTGCCGGGTAACCAGCGGTGCCAGCCCACCAGCAACAATGCCTGCACCGACCCTTTCGATGACTGCTGTGGTCCTTCCTAGGAGGTTGGAAAGCTACCCTAAGTAGCAGAGATGGCTGCAGAAAGTTGAACATGGACCTCAGATTGGAGACACGACAGATTCGCAGGGGGCAACCCCATGAAGCAGAGTTTTCCTAATTATGTAGTTTGAGCGCACCTCTACTTCTAGTCACTCTTTTACACTCGTTTCGAATAAAATTGAAGCTGGCCAGCAATCATAATCATTGGACCTTTTACAATTTGGGGACCGAACTAGATGTCACGGGTGAGAGTCTGATGAGGGTTTGACCTCGTCTGCTATGACACGCCAATCACAATCACATTGCAATATGCCTCCAGTACATGAAAAAAGAGGAAAAAGAAGAAAAGAACGCCAAAAGAGTTATGATTCACATCAGTGAGTGAGGGGCCAAGTGTCGCACCAAACCGGTAAGCTAGATACATTCTCTCGTAAATCATGACAAAACCATAACAACCTCATTTTTGCCATCAAACCTCGTTTACTCCACCGAGGCTCTGGCTACGCCAAACTTCTGGCTGATTGTCACAAAAGATGCCGCCTGCAAGCAAGGCGCGAAATTTTGGCCGGCGACGTGGGCGAGCTGAGGATCAAAGGCCGAAGCCAAATGGGCTTCGATCTTGGGCCAATCGAGGAACCCGACGGCCTCGACATTCTCCTTAGTCAAGAGCCTCTTCAAGACCTGGTGGATGGGGCCCCCGGCGTGGTAGTTGCTCGACGCCATGAAGCTGTGCTTGGGCCGGGAGTAAATCTCGTCCGTGACAAAGGGCCTCGCGGCCTCGCGCAGGAGAAACTTTTCGCGGAACCTGGCCATGAGCTCGCCGTCCGCGTTGTTGCTCCTGAAGACGGTCTTGCCGCTGTTCAGGTTGGCGCCATCGGGAAAGTAGCCGACCTGGACGCTGGGCGGCAGCTTGGACGCCAGCTCGAGCACCTTGTGGTCCAGGATGGGCGGTCGGCCCTCGACGCTGTTGGCCATTTCCGTCCGGTCGCCGTTGCTGGGGATGATGGTGTTGGCGAGGAGGGTCTTGTGGTTGAGGTAGAGCGACGAGTTGAGCGGGTGCCACTTTTCACGGACTTTTTTCAGGACGTCCTCGCCGATGCAGTCCTGCGTCTTGCTTATTCTGTCGTCGAGGTTGTACTTGGCCCGGAGTTTGGGGTGGATCAGGCCCACCCCGCTGCTGCCGTCCGAGACAACCGGAGTGGACACGAAATTCATCTTGGCCCACGTCTCGGGCTTGACTTGCTGCAATAGCTTTGGCATCTCGGTGCTGCCTAGATTGGCCCACATGTCAAACAGCTGTTTGCGAATCGGGCCGCGCAGATTGTCAATGTCTCTGTTGATTGGTGCGTCTGGCCGCGAGTGATCAGCCTCCGCGGTCAGGTCTGGAAGCATCCAAGGATATCTATTTTACAGTCAGCACCTGGCAACACATGTAAGCTATGGTTTATTATATATAAACTTACCCAGCAAATGTCTCATCGGCACCTTCGCCCGTGAGTATGACGGTGACTCCGCTGTCGCGTGCAAGCTTGGACAAGGCAACCTTGGCACACATTGATAGGGTGGATATAGGTTGTCTTGGTAACGTCAGATCTTCATCGGTGTACAAAGTACAATATTCGCAGCAGCATATATACGCAGGACGACTTACTCGATATGCCAACATGCATCCTCAAACGTCGATGCCAAAAGTTGCTCGTCTGCGTTCAACGTCTTTTCCTTTACTCCAAGGAATTTGGCCGTCCTGCTCGCAATGGCTGCAACGCAACAATCCATGGTCTTAGCATCTGTCTGAATTACTACCCACGTAAATGGGTATCGGGTGTTTTGTCAATGATCTGAAGCGGTGAGAAAAGTCTTACAAGCCTCATTGTACACCGAGTTGTCTTGGTCACTGTTCACCGCGAGAGTAAAAGTCGTCATTCGTTCTGATGCTTTCTGGCTGCCAGCCGTGGCACCTTCCTCGTCGATCAGCTTCTTCGCAATACCCGCAATCATCGACGAGTCAAGGCCACCCGACAGATAGATGCCCACTGGCACATCGGCCCGAAGACGAAGCCGTACGGCATCGACAAGTGCTTCACGCAGCTCCTGGACCATGTCTTCCATGGAACGGTTGTCGACCACGGTCTAGGCAGGTTGATAGATATCTGGTCAGCATGGCTACTATATAGCAAGCTTTCCCTCTCATAATCGCTCGTACCTTGTCGGGATAATCAAAATCCCAATATTTGGAATGGGTAATGTCTCCATCGGCAGTGACCTTCATATAAAACCCAGGCTCAATCTAGAACAAGCAATTTAGTAAGCAAGTCGGGGCTTTCATGCATCTACTTTCCTTTGGGTCGGCCGTGATATTACCCTGTTGACGCCCTGGAATATGGTGCTGGAGCCAACCTGGGTTACGCCCATTGCGATCGACTCGAGGGCCCACTCCGGCTTCCAGCCCATTCCCAAAAACCCCTTGACCTCGGAGGAAAACCACAGCTCGTTTTGAACGATGGTGTAAAACAGCGGCTTGATGCCCGAGCGGTCGCGACACGCAAAGACCTCGCCGGAACGGTCATCATAGACGACCATCGAAAACTCACCCCGGCAGTGCTCCAGGAACCCTGGGGCGCCATATCGCTGGTACAGGGCGACCACCACTTCCGAGTCGCTGTGGCCCTTGAACCTGTAGCCGGCCTCGACGCACTCCCGGCGGAGGCGATCGTGGTCGTAGATCTCACCGGTGATCACGGCGTGGATGTGGTCCTGGTCGTCATGCAGAGGCTGGTTTCCCTCGGCCGAGAGATCAATGATGGCAAGTCTGGTATGGGCGAGACCTTTGTTTTTGCGGCACCGGGGGGTCAACACAAAAAGGACAAAACGCCGTCTGGGCGGGTGAGAGAAAAGAGAGCGGTCGAGAGGGCTAATATGTACCAACTTCTCCCGTCGGGTCGATCCAGACGCCCCGAGCATCAGGGCCGCGGTGGGCCAGAGCGTCGAGGCTTTTCGCAAGCCTGCTTTCCTTGTCGGACGTCTTGGCCGCCGCGGCCCCGTTGGTTTCTTCATGCTTGCGGCGCAAGGACACGATAACCGATGCGCCGCACATGTTTTGGTTTTTGTACAGAAAAGCGGTAGGAAGGCAATATACTCGGTTTGCTAGGCGCTGTTGGTGTTGGTATAAGCTGAGTTTGTGTTGGAAAGAATCTTCATGAATATGGCTACATCTGTGTGAGATACATGAAGGAAGTCCGATGCTTATATATGCATCAGGTGACAGTCAGTACGAACTTTACCGGAGGGTCGAAAGTTTAGGGGGCCATCTCAAACCCCGCATGTAATTGAGATTGTTATCCAATAAAGGTGAAGAAATGTCATTCGGACACATGAGCCAAGGAATATCAACGGATTTAAGCATCAATTATGTTAGCTATACTGTACATGGAAATTCCAAATATGAAACACAGGTGATACTGCGTACAAGAATAAGAAAACGAACGACTCTAATATCATGTGCACACGCAATTCCTTGTTCATCTTGCAAAACCACCCATTGGTAAAACTTGCATGCGACAAAATATACTGTTTTGCTGACCCAGCCATCCATATCGTAGGAGATTGTAGTTGGGCAAGGCAAGGTAGCTGTGGTGTTATTCTAGTGTTAAGCGCGGATGCAGCAAATTGGGGTGAAAGTCTGGACCGTGGCTAGTGGGTTCTCTATTTTGGGTTTTTTTCTTTCTTTTTTTTTCGTATTAAACATCACTGGGCTGGAACAGGCGTCGCCGAGACGGGCCTTACATTCCCACCGTAACCCCGTTATTCCCCGCCATCCCATTCCCGGCCGGCTATTTCGGGGTATGATGGGCCTGCACTCCATTCCATTACGGACTTTGTGCCGCATATTAGACGGGCAAGACGGTGCCAATTTGTGCTCCAGTGTGCGTTTCGCCTGACGCTTGCTGTTGGTATCTCGGCACGGCTATTCACGGAGCAGCCGTCTGAGATTGTCAAGTGGTACGAGTTTTGCTCCCGGTTCCCGTCAATTCACAGTCGTTTGGGATGCTCCTTGTCCACGGAGCTGGACTGCAGCTTCAGGCAGACTTGAAATTGTGGAATTGAATAATAGTATTCATTATGCATTATTTTAGCAAAAAAATATAAAAAAAAAAAGTTCGCTGGGGTATTGACAGCCTGCATGCTCAAAATCTTGCCAGGCATTCGTTCTTCCATCTTCCAATCTCAGCAACAATTCCGATTAAGCTTTCGATCCAACGACCCCTCCCAGTCCCCTCTCCTCCAAACCCTATCCCGCAATTGCATCATCAGCGGTAGTGGGCGGGGGCGGGTTGTTGCACTCCGTTATTCCTGCCCATCATGCCGTTGATCCTGCCCATGAAGCCACCGCCGCCGTTCTGGTGGGCCATGGGAGGGCCGCCGTAGTGGACCTTCTCCTGGTTGCGGGCGCGCTTCTTGCGGAAGCAGCAGCAGTAGCAGCAGAGGAGGAAGGCCAGGAAGACGACGAAGCCGGCGATGGCGATACCGGCAATGGCGCCGGCTGCGAGACGACGGCCGCGTCCCTGTGCGCGCTGTGGGTTGGGAAAAAGGTCAAAGTCAGTATTTTTTCCCCCGTGTTATTCATGACGCAGGGTAGCGAGGAGAGTAAGCTCACTGGTTCAAGCATGTGCATCTCCATGTTTGTCGAGGTTTGTTATGCTTTATGGAAGCAAGAGAAAGACTTCGGTTCGTGGATTTGTGGAGTTTTTCTTGGTCTTGGTCACAGAACCGCAGGATTGTGCTAAGTTCTGGTTGGTGTGGCTTGGAGGTAGAGAGAGGGGTGAAGACAAAAAAAAGGTTAACTTGTATGCTGTGTCAAGGATGCATTCCGAATCATTGTTGCACTCCAACAAACAGCAACAAGTCTCTTATAATGCAAAATACGCTGCCCAAAACGACCCAGCAATAAGCCAAGCTTCAGGACGTATGACACTAGGCGTAGGATAACGTCATGACGTGTGGCTGATTGTGATAATGGGGTCCTGGAGTTACCCACCGTAACCGCCCAGCTCAGCCCAGCAACGAGCCGACAGGCGGGTCAGCCCAGCGTCAATCGATTTCATCCAAAGGTTTGCAAAATTTTGACAAGTGGACAAAGTAAACCAAGCCCACGACATGATGGCTTTGGTGTGGCGCAGGGAACGGTGAGGTCATATTAATGACCGTGCCCAGACACAGACGCGCGGCCCAGGCTAAAAATCTGGAGAACGGGCCCCACTTGGCCTGCAGCAGCTTGGGTGATTAGGGCTTGATGGGCTTCCCTGATGCCGGCTTGGCTTCTGGCAGCTGAGCGCCGTTTGCTTCTGGCGCCGACGTCTGCCCGGTTAACACGGCTCCACGGAAGGGGCTTGCAATAAAGACTTGCCGTCAGTCGCGCAGGGCGGATGGATGCCGGACCCATCCATTAAAGTTTTTAGGATTTTTTTTTTCGTGCACGACTCCAAAAGTCCAGATTCTTCCAGAGCGACGCCAGACAAGAGAAACTGGAGACACCACGACGTCATTTCGCACTTGCCGATGAACCGGATCACCCTGAAAGAAATTGACAAAAAAACCTGCAACAGCAGGTCGGTGCGTTTGATGCGTTCATCTACTGTGATGGGATTTTGATTGATCTCAAGCTATCTATTCAATCGCCTACATTGCTATCGGATACGTGTGCACGCACTCACTCTGCAACCGAGAGCCTGCTGTGTTATTACGTAGTATTTGCTCGTTTTGTACCCATTCCATCATCGTCTCCAACCCATTTCTGGACAGCGCCTCATCTGCGGCACAGCCATCGAACCGGACCGTCCCGCACGTGTCGCGTTTTGATGCAAAACAAGACGAGGACAAAAAAAAAAAAAAAAAAAAAAGATCGGGATTTCGTCACACTCATCTTGGAACAAGATTAGACTACCATTGTGGTAGTACTGTCCAATGCAGGCACACAACACGCTCGGCAAGTGACGAGCGAACCCCCACGTGGCCCACACTAACCCAGTCTCTCCCGACCCACGTCCGTATCCTCTCGTATTCACACCAGGGTCAGGACTCGACGTCTCCACGTCTTGAGCCATTCCAGGCTCGGTGGCCCCAGAAATGCGGTCCCCATCCTCTCGAACGTGTCAGAAGAGTGGTCGTTTCCTCCCACGGGTCGCACAACCAAGCACAGCGCACCAGAGTTGGACGATTCTGGATCCTCTGGCGCATTGTCGTCCGTGTGGACGAGCAGGAGGAGGTAGTCTTGTTCTACAAAGAGCTCGTCATCGATCTCCCAGTCGGAATCGGCCCCGGGCCTGGTGATTACCGAAAGCAAGTAATCGTCACACTCGGCCTTCGCCTGGAAAAGCGTCGTATGGGTCATTCTCAGAGAGTCTTTGGAGACGGTGCTCTCATCAAAGATCACCACCCCAACCCCGTCCGGATCTGCAAGTCCATTGACGACTTGGCTGCTTCGCACGAGGGGCTTGGTCAAGGCCTCGAGGACGATGGAGGCGCTGCGAATCTCTCCATACTGGTTGCCGGGAACCCGTGGTTCGACGCTGTAGTCGATCAAGTTGGCGCTGGAGGGGCTTGGCTCCAATGTCGAGCTGCATCCCGAGCCGTACAGGACTTGTTCGTCGGTAACTGCCCATGACCACGACGGTGCACGGTAGTCGCCCTCGGCATGGGGGCAGTGCGTGGGGTCGGCCGTCCACATCAGTCCTCGTCGGAAGTCGGCGGTCCAAATGCCCGCAAGGTAGTCTCCTCCGATGACGGGATGGAGCCTCTGCGCGAGGCCAGAGAAGGCTGGAAGTTTGTCAGAGCCATAGGTCAACCTCCTCGCCGAATAGGCGCCGACGAGCTGATAGTACTCCACAAACAGGATATTCATGTCCGACGCTGGTGGCTGATGATGATGCAGAATATCCGAGTATATGACCCGAGACATGGTAGGGTATGTTCTGTCTGGCGTCCTGTTTCCGGGAGGGAGGCCGTCGGAGGAGAGAAACGTCCCAGGACATCTCCAGTAAAGCATGTCTTTGCCGTACATGATGTGTCGTGGAGACAGCAAGTACTCCTGCAGTGTCCATCCTCGATACGTCAAAGCACAGCCAAGGTCCAAACCGCGGATGGTCTCTTGGCTCGGGTCCCTGAGAGGATAAACGGTGACCTGGGGGCATTCACTGCAGCTCTCGTTTCCCTGGCTTGAAAGTGGCAAGGATGTACCCTTGGGGTATGTCGCGACACGAGTATCACACTTCAGGATCCCCTCCTTACTGCCGCTGGAGACCATTGCAGAGATTGTGACCGTAGAGTTGCGGTATACCGATCCCATCATCTTGGATTCACGTTCCCAATCCGACTTTGAGTCTTGCTGAATGCAGAGAGAATCGATCCAGAGATACCGGATGCCGAGATTGCGAGTAATAGTGATAGCATCGCGGAAGTTGGCAGGTAATGTTGCCATCTGGATGCATTCTTGAAAAGCATGCATCCTCTCGGTCGTCAACAGGGGGGATATGGCACCACCCCAGCAATGGCTGAGAGCTGCGTAGTCGGCCTTGAATCCCCGTGACAGGAACAGCGATACACTGCTTGACTCTAGGGAGTCGCCCACGTCCATAACTCTGGTCGGGAGCTCGTGGAGCTTCTCTGTCAGGCAAGAGCCGTGATTTAGACGGCAGTCTGACAACCACTGCCGAGCGAGCCTGTGGTTCGACGCAGACCCGAGGTTGGTGTCAAGTTGTAACCTACCCACGCGAAAGTCGCCAATGAAAAATTTCTCATCTGGAAATTGGCTGTGAGCTCTGGAGAACTATCGTCCGTCATTTGACTTCCATTTAGATGACTAACTAACCTCTGGGGGACTCCAAAGTCAGTCGTAACTGAGGCATTGACCACTCTGGCTCTACATCATCGTCATTTACCGCAGGCAATGGGCCGACTTGAACCAGGATCTCGTCAAAGACTCGTGCCTTTTTGATCCCCTGGCCAAGATAGAGATGAGTGGCGTTCACGCATAGCTTTATATCGGAAACACTGAGCGACTTGGCGACGGCATACATGGTGTCTGAGCCAGTTGGTCGCGACAGCGGCTGTTCCGGGTCCCATTCATAAGGCCATAGCGAAGGGCGTTCGTCTTCGCTGATACTTCGTTGGAAGCATTCGAGGATAAGTCCACAAAAATCACAACCGTTGTTGGCTGATGCTTCCAAGTCGTCGAAAGATGCATGATGTTGGTAGTAAGCATTCTGTGGAAATATGTGTGCCTCGAACTCGATGCGGGCCAGCTCGACCAGAGATTCAACGGATAATCTGGCGCATGGGATGCATCTTATAGATGTCTGATTCACGGGTTGATCCATACTGGCGCCCCTCTTGGTGGTGAGTAAGCATAAAGGTTCCCAGAAGGAATCGAAGAAGCGGGGTTGCCGAAGCCTTCCTGCTGAGGCTCCAGGTGGGTAGGGTGCAGATCTGGACTTTTCGGTGTCAAGAGGGCCGAGTTGAGCGAATGAGCAGCCATGATTCGTAGCCAAGATGATTTGGTGGATTAATAATCAATGAGAATACCACCAATCTGTAGACAAATCCGTGAGTCGAGAATGGCTACTATGGAGAAGCAGACTGACATGCTGCCGAACTTCCACAAAACACCCATTTTCCTATCCTCAAACAAACCCATACCCAACCCAGCAACATACCACCCCTCCGCCCTTACGTCCCTCACCAACGTAGAATCTTTGCGATGAGCAACACCCCCACCGCAAGCCCAAACAGCTCAGGCGTATTCGTCAGGCCGGCGGCGCTCTTCATACGTCTGCCGATGCCTCCATTACCCACCCCGTTCTCAGTCAAACAACGCGCAAAGCCTTGGCCATCGGGGTATTTGTCGAGGAGCTCGCACCAGTAGATGCAGCTGTCGGCGACGCCGACATTGCTCGGTGCGCAGCATGTCGTCATTGCATCGCGAGACTTGTTGTGGGCGGATAGGATGTAGATGACGTTGATGTCGCGAGGGAGCCCTCAATATCGCCGGCGGGGAGAGCGCTCTGGCTAGTACAGCTCGTGTTGGAGGACATGTTGATTGGTTGCCTAGCTTTTCTGGTGCAGCCATGGAGCAAAAAGGTCCAAGGAGTGGAGGACAAGGTTTGTTATGGTGAGGAAGGTAGTACGTGGATAGACGACGAGGATGGGTGGAAAAAAGACAAAAAAAGAGCAGGAGCAGGCGAGCCAGGGACCAGATGAAGTATTTCTTGTCCTCCCACAGCATCTGCTTCACTGTGGAGGATCTATGCCAGCCTGACCGGAGGAAGCTGTCTCTCCTCCAAGGGTTGCGGTCTGCAAATGGGGGTAGGTCTTCTTGGCAATGTCAAAAAGGGACTTGATCGTGACCAACAACATTTTATGGACCGAGCGTTGAGCAAAACAATGGAGACTGAGGATCGCGGTTACATTGTGTACGACCAAAAGGGTCCAGACGCAGCTCAACTAGCGAAGATGGCCCCGATAAAGAGGTCCAGAATTGGCTTGGCGCTTGCCCTTGGTCCTTGGCTGCTTCCGCCCGCGGTAGCAGGCCCTTCGCTTCCAGGAATGTATCCAACGGCTGGGAAACGCAGGATGAGAAGTTGCATCAAATGAAATACAGACGAACTCAAGACCTGGGGTAGGTGATACAAATCTACCTACCAACTAATTTCCTAGGAATGGGCATGTTAAAAGTTTCAGATGTGGGAGGTTAGCTAAATCTGCATATTAATATTCGAACATTACTATTTTTTGCTCCAGCTCTTATTTATGATATTCAAGTAAAACATGGGCCAACTGCCGCTGTTTTGGTCATATAAGCGCATGGCCTAATGCAAGTATCGTCACATCCGAACAAGACTGCGTACATTGTAAGGGGCTAACAAGGAACTTTATTGGCTTCTCATAGGGGGCTTCAATGTGACTCAGTAACCTGATATACTCTGAACATCTTTACTTTATTGCGGTCAGCCTTTTTTGGGAATGTAAGTGAAAATGCTCTCCAACATTGGACATCCGTTGAAAGAGGGAGTCCAAACATTTATATTTCTATGACAGCTTTCACCACCCCTTCAAAGTCTGTCAACAATATTCATCAACTGCGGCTTGTGCCCAGTGTTGATGGAATTACGTAATAGTGATGGCAATGAACTGAAAGCAGGCAATACCAGAGGCTTTTGCGGATTCTTGCTCAGACATCAACATCGATTTTGTCCGTTTTTAGTCAAGGTTGGAGGAGTTACTTTCGAGATCTACCTCTGTACTAGTGCAAACATACCGCGGTGTCCTAGCCCCTAAACGGCTGTCCTAAAATATCCATTGGTATAAAATATTCATAGATTTCGCAGGACCAAGCTCCATGGACGCGGGTGGCTATCATAGACACCACAACTTGGAAAACTACAACACGTGCTGTGATGCTACTGCGAAACCATTTTGTAGCTCCACCCACCTCAATTTGTTATATAAAGCCAATCCATTCTTGTAAGAAAGTATGTAAACCCCAATGCTTGAATTGTGTTGGATGGCACATGGCGCAATTCCAGCACAGTTTGTACAGTTGCGTCAAAACAGTTTCAGCAGAGTCGCCAACGTGTTTTGAAGGGAGGTTGATGACGCATTTTGAAGCTGATTGTGTTGTTACTGAGGACACGTTACCAAAAGTTCACAACTCAACTAGACTAGCGTTTTGATGGTAATCATTCCCAAGATAAGGAAGCTGACAAGTACCGGCAGGTTGAGCTGCTTTTGCCTCACGGCAAAGACGGAAAGTCTTTGCAAGAGAACGTTTAATGTTTACTTCCACGACTAGTTGGAGTGCAAAACGAGTAAGTTACCGACAAGAGATGACCTCTATCTAACCTGGGCTAGTAATGATCGAGTTCGTTTGCAAGTCAGGCCGTTTCACGTACCAAATCATTTTGAAAATAACAAGCTTTTGCAAAGTGGTAGCGCTTTCTTGTTTTCGAACTACACCCGGTTGCAGCCGTCGTCGAAAAGTATTTATATATTTAAACTCAACTGTTCCCACGTACTAATCTCCTAAGTCCTCTTCGCTTTAACAGCTTGGCAAAATACTCTTTATAACCCAGCTCTCTACAACAAGCAAAACTGTTGTCACCATATCCTCGTTACTACTTGTGTTGCCCCTAGTTGAAAACTCGACAAAATGAAAATCTACATCCATTTTATCGCCCTTTTTATCGCCACCGTCGTCGCCTTGGGCGGAAACGAGAAAGGCGAAAGAAGCGTCGCCCAAGACCTCCCAGCCGTCGCCCCTCGCGCCGTCTGTGGTCCAAGCTTGGGGCCACGCACCGATTGCCGTCCTGGTTTAGGACCTGAATAAAACCGTGCAACTTACAGGTCGTGAAGAAGGTGGATATTCCGAGCCTACAAAATACGTACGGACACACGATCGACCCTTCTCGGTAACTACCAGGAGGCGGGAATCGGAAAACGGGGAACATGGGTGTTATGGGTTCAAAGTGCAGGGTTCAGCTTCAGTGACGCTTTAATGGTTCCTGAAGAGGGTCTCATGTGCTTGACTGCGACTACCATGTCCTTAGTTTTGCCGGCTATGTATCAATCCGGGAGCTTTTGGGGTGTCGACGCAGCGGTTGTTCCACGTCGCAGAACATGCCCTCTGTGAAGAGTTAGACTTTATTAGTGCCTCTCCGCAGAGCGAGAAGGACAACCACTTTTTAAAATGCACTTTTTTGCGCCTGACGATATCTGCGGGTTAGCCCAGCCACCAACCTCTTCTGCCAAGCCTCTCATGTCCACATCAAATCGACACCGCAGTGTGCGTTTTAGTTCTCTCTCGTGAGCCTTGTGATAACTGGACTATCGAAGAAGAGTCGTGTTGGCTGCGTTCAATTTTCGGTCGTCGACTCTGAGGTGATGGAAAAAAAGGCATATCATTGGAATTTGCAAATATTATTCGACTACCGGATCTATATTATATATCGTAGGCGTAGCCCTCCTCAGGCTATGCCGCCCCCGCCTGGCTAGCGGAGTGTAGTAGTAATTCTCAGTGTAGACTTTGGGCTGCCCCTCACCCGCCCTACCTAGGGCTTAACTCCAGCCAACTTCTGGAAGGTAGGGTTTTCAATTGCAATAAAGTCACCGTCCCCAATCTTTTTAGCCCCAGCAGCAACGAGCTCCTCCTGGGAATATTTATCAACAGCCAAGTTTGTTAGGAAATTCCCTAGGGGCTCCGACGGGCCCCAACCGCTTTTCCAAAAAACCCTCAACGCCGGTATAAGCACCTTTTCCGCCACCCTCATAATTGGCTGTCTTTGTGGGAGATATGGCTTTATCTGCTCGTGCTCCGCGGGATCGACAAACGCAGTTCGAAAAGAACGCGTGTGCATTAGCGGGTTCTCATCGGCCAAAATCGCAAGCCCGCGCTCGGTCTCGCCTTTGACGCGTGCCCACATCCTGGGGGACTTTGCCGGCTCTTCCGCGTCAACGCCCGATGCCGACACGTAGACAAAATTAAAAGGTCGCCCTTGCTCGAGCGCCATTTCGCCAAAAGTCTTGGCCGCCGCGAGGGGGAACGTTTTGGTGATGCGTTCGTACTCGACCGGGTCGCTGACCTGGGTGGTGCTGACGCCCATGGCCCATACGCATCCGTGCGCGTCTTTGACGCGGTTGCGCAAATCGGCGTCGTACGAGGCGAAATTATCGTGCAGGATGACCGAGACGCGGGGGTCGGCGGCTGCAATAGCTTGGGGTACGGCCCGGCGAGATAAAATAGTGATCCTGGTGATGGCGGGGTTGGCAAGCATAGTGGCGAGGGCGGCGGAGCCGACCATGCCCGTTGCGCCGGTGAGAATTGTATGCATCTTGGTTTCTTATGTTTGCTTTTGTTTTAGTGTGCTCCAATACTTGATATAAGTGGCGGGTTTGTGGCGGCGCTCGATCTTTCACGGTCGCTGGCAAATTAAGCATACCTAAGGCATATTATACAAAAAGGAAAACCACCGATTTTTGGGGGCAGTTTATCTTTGTATTTATAAAAAGCGTCAGAGCGGTTCGTTCATTTTTTGCAAAAGTCGAGGATAGTTGCAATTCCATTCCGAAATCCGCCCTTGCCACCCAGCCCCCGGCTTTACCCTATGCATTTAAGCTCCGGAGATTCCGGCTTCCAAAATCCAAATTTGCTGCTTTACTCCTCGTCCGGTAATGCCCAAACGCACATGCCGAACGACATGGAAAAAGCCAGCTTGCGCCGGAAAACATATCAACATATTACAGCGATTTGGATGTAGGAACTCTTTTTAGCGGCTTGACAACTGTCGAGGATCAAAAACTGGGCTTCCTCGGCCGGGATCCCCGAGACAAGCTAAAAATATGCACGGGCAGCCTCCCGCGATTCGACAAGTTAAATTGACAAGCAAACATGTACCCAGTTATCCATATTAACCCTCTGTGTTAATTTAAATCCAATCCTACAAACAACTACGTGCGTAGGTATTTGATCCGACAACAAATCATATGGCGCCTTGAATATTACCAAAATACCAAGACTTTTCCTACTTTCGTTTTATCAGTTGTTTGCAAATTGTCGGCTGTTTTCTTTTTCTTTCTTCCTTTGGCATAAATGTCAAAGATAGTCCACGAACGATTTACAGTGAAATTAAGATAGTTTAATATATAAATAGGGCTAGAATAACGAGCATTTACATCCGACTGACTGGCATTTTCTAGAGCCAATTCCGTACCCCACCCAGTAACAGCATTGCAGAAACACGTTTCGGGATCTATCCCCAGCCAAACGCTACGCAAATTTGTCCAACTTTATTTATCTTAAATCTATAAACGGAATTTTGCATGAAAACAACGCGTTACATAAAATTATTTCCAGTTTTTACACCTATAACGCACCGAGCATTACGCACCACGTCGTTTCGTTAAATTAAATAACATAATTGTTACTTTTTCTTTTTTTTTTGTATGGCGCTTTTGGTTATTACCGCACCTTGTGTTTGATTTAGCCAAAAGTTTCGCCCAAAAAATACCCAGTGCAGATTGTCGTCATGTGGAACCGCCAGTGGACACTATTCTACGAAGTGCCTGTCAGTCGGATGTGAGTGCTCGTTAGTCTAGCCTTATAAATGTAAGTAATTTGAGACTTATCACATACTGCGGTGTATCAAGTTTGGCATCCATCGATGCGAATCAGCCCGATGTTGCAAAGCAGTGAGCAAAACTATTGCAGCGTCGTTCGTGGTCGTGCCGGAGGGTTGCAATCGGGTAAAGCATAGGTTTGGGGATCACAACGCGTAGAATATAACACATTTAACTCGCTGAAAAAAGCCATGGATCACGGCATTCAAAGCTGTTAGGGGTCTGTGGCTTACCCCGTGGTTTTACTTTGGGTCGGTCTGCCAGAGAAACAGCTACCAGTTATGTCCTAGCAGGCAGTATTTGATCCAGTATATACTGGGCTAAAGAGGCTTTCAGAGGCAGTTTTTTCGGCGGAGATGATGCGTTGTACTAATAACATGCAGCTAGCTACATTCCTTTTCAATCATTCTTTTCCATGGAGTAGATATCCAATAAAAGTCCACTTTTTGCTACGCAGCTTGAAAGCAGAAAATAAATCATGGGATTTCAAGTTGTTGATGGGGCGATGGTCGAGATAATCGAGGAGAGCCAGCCAACCGTTTGTTTTTCGTTGACTTCGATGCGGAGTGGCCCCGAGAGGAATGCGCGTGGACAAGTGACGCTTGGTTTGCTTGAAGCCATGCGCCGTTGCATTGGGCCGGATCTATGCTCTCGTAATCAAGGCCGAATTTTATCAGTATAGTCTTGCTTGCACCAAACAAATCCGTCAATCACTTGATGGAAAGCAACGAGAATCCATCAATGCCGCCTTGCCCGCAGCCAGACACCGATGGTCCGGGCGCCTTGCCTGGTGTCTACTGTATGTAATAATATACTGCACGACCCCGGACGGTTGGGGCATGCACAACGAAGCACATCGGACTTGATTGGTCAGACCAGCGGTAAGTCGGCTGTCGGCAGACAAGATGCGAGTTGTGGAGGTGGCAGACCGCACTCCTGCACATGATTTTGGCGTGTTCTCTTCGGCGCTATGCTGACCACCCCTTTCGCTCGCTTCCAGTCTCTGACTACTTTACATGTATCTGCGGATCTGAGGCGCTCGCACTTTGAGGGGGACGTACTAATGTCTGAGGGGTTGACAGGCGATCTGGGATATTCGGATTGAGGCGTTTTTCCTTCCGACAATAGTTTTCAAGATTGAGAACAAAGCAAGACCAGGAGGGTGAAAACTAGAGCGAAGCTATAACTAAGACGGCCCGTAGAAAGGACCATGCAGATAATATCAAGTCACAAAAAGACAAAGCTGTTGGTGAAGAAGCAAGCAAGGCAAGATACTATTTTGGGCCAGCTGCCCAAGCGGATGCACTCTTGAAAGGATCCTAGTCCACATACCATCTCATTGGCAGAAGGTCTGTTGGGATTTTGGGTAGGACGGCCGATCTGCAGGGTTTCCTACCTCATGCGTAGAGGCATGCACTCAATTTCCTACTCACCGTGTCAGTGTCAGGCATGTCTCCTCGGAGCTGAGGTTGGGGATGCAGACAAGACAGGCATCTTTATTGGATCGTCAGTCACGAGAAGTTGGCCTGATGTTGAAGTTGTAGTCATTCCCGTCTTGGCGGATTCGCTTGAAAAAAGTTCTTTGCATGCCCTAGAATGCCAACTAATTATGGAATCACGAATTTTGATAGAGAGCCTTGTGTGAGTACAGCAGTCACGGGCCCAGCGCAAACTGGGGTGCAGGTCGACACACACCTGTAGCCCAACCAGTACTGACCGAACAAGCTGCCGGCGGTCGTTCAATTTTGCTGAGTTGTGGTCAAGTTGGTAGCATCCGCCAGATGTTGGTGACATGGCCTTGCAGCCCTTTGCACTCGTCTTCCACGGAGAAATCAGAACCTTTACCTTGTCATATCGACGTATTCCGTGCCAATACGTGCAGGATTTCCTCGAAAACCAAACGTATTAGTAACAGACAGACAAAGCAAGAGAGAACAAAAATAAACAAGAAAGAGAAGACAGAACTGGCACGGAAGCCGTTTTTCTGCCAAGGACTGTCCGCTAACAGCACCCGTCGTGCCGGTAAAGGCTCCTTGGCACCGCCAAGTGTGGAGAAAGATGCAATGTCAATAAAAGTCAGCCACATCGGCAAACCAAATTCAGGATACAGGGCAGAGAGGAACAGGAAAACCCAATGAGCATTCTGCCTGTTTGGAGAAGTGGACATCCAGGGGTGGTTATTTAGCCGTCCAACCAGCCAGGGACCCCAGTGCAAAAAGGTGACCGACTCGGTCCGTTTGTGAGGGGGAAACGGCTTATGGTTCCGAAGGTGGTTGCATTCTCACTGGTGACCCCCATTTCTTCTTTGCTCTTTTTTTTTTTTTTTTTCCTTTCCCTTCCCTTGCGGGACCTTGCTTTTTTATTTGTCTCTCCAATCCGGGGCCCCTGGTTCCTCACAACCGAACCCCAGAGTCTGACTTGGAGGGATGGACCGCATGCGGGGAAAAGGAAGAAGGGGGAAAAAAAAAGTTGCGGGTACCAGAATGGAAGAGATGGCATCGCTTGCAACGGCACATTTCCACAAAAATTGTTCTTTTGCCGTGTTTTAACTTTGGGGGGCTTTATTTAGCGATCGTGTCATTAGCTGCAGCCTGCAGGCGTAAATTAATTGCAGGGCTGCTCTTGCTGCTTTTGGTTACTCTCCGGTCCGCCTGGGGAAATGTTTATAACTTGCAGTGCGCCTCGTTGTGTTCCCGCCATCACGGTTCCGTTCTTTGGTGCTCTTGTCCCAGCCATCCGCTCTCCACCTCTCCTGCCTCTGCCAACACCGCAAAGAGACGACCTGCAGTGAAATCATTCAACAGAGAGATTCACAGCAACGATGGCCATCATCAAGGCGGCCGACGGCACGGCCGACCCAGTCCTGACCAACTTGGTCGCTCAGGACAAGGTGCGGTTCTGGATGAAGCCCAATCTGCGCCGAATGTACATTTTCCTGTTCTTGTGCTGCATGGGGGTTGAGATGACGTCTGGTTTCGACTCGCAGCTCATCAACACCATGTTGTTTACCGAGCCATATCTTTTGTGTGAGTTTTTAATTCTGATTATGTTTCTTTTATTTTCAACTAATCCAACTAACGGTTCCATCTTGACAAAAAATAGACTTTGGCAATGGCTGGAGAAACAAAGACGGCAAGCTCGGAATTGAGCCCAACCTCCTCGGCATCATGAACGCATCTTACAACCTGGGTTCGATTCTCGGTGTGCCCCTCGCTCCTTGGTTCAGCCACAAGTTCGGACGACGGTGGTCCATCATGGCCGGTTCCATCATCATGATCGTCGGCGCCGTCATCCAGGCCTTTGCTCAGCACGCCGCCATGTACATCATTGCGCGCATCATCCTGGGTATCGGCATCGTGTTTGCCATCATCGCCGGTGCTGCCATGATCGGCGAGCTGGCGTATCCCAAGGAGCGTGCCATGCTGACGTCGCTGTTCAACGCGTCTTGGTTCATTGGTGCCATTGTTGCTTCGGCCGTCGCCATCGAGACGGTCAACATCAAGGGAGACTGGGCGTGGCGTCTGCCCAGTCTGCTCCAGATCTGCCCGTCGCTGCTTCAGATCTGCACCGTCTTCTTCCTGCCCGAGTCTCCCCGCTACCTCATCAGCCAGGACCGCGACGACGAGGCCTTTGAGATCCTGACCAAGTACCACGCCGAGGGCGACGCCAGCTCGCCCATCGTCCAGGCCGAGATGGCGCAGATCCGCACCACCATCAAGCTCGAGATGGAGAACTCCAAGCAGACCTGGGCCGACGTGCTCAAGACGGCCGGCATGCGTCGCCGCTTCTTCATCACCATCTTCATCGGCCTCTTCACGCAAATGTCGGGCAACACGCTGCTGTCCTACTACTCGTCGCTGCTCTACGACCTGATGGGCTACACCGAGACGTCGCTCAAGACCCGCCTCAACATGGCCGACAAGTGCTGGGGTCTCATCAACGCCGTGGCCCTCGCCCTGATCGTGGTCCGCTTCCCGCGTCGCCGCATGTACATGCTCTCGGCCGCCAGCATGCTGTGCGTCTTCGTCGCCATGACCGTTTGCTTCTACTACCTGCGCCAGGCCACCAACGACGGCGTCAGGAACTATCCCGCCGGCGCCGCCGCCCTCTTCTTCATGTATGCCTACGGGCCCTGCTACAACATGGGCAACAACGCCTTGACCTACACCTACCTGGTCGAGCTGTGGCCCTATGCCCAGCGTTCCCGTGGCATCGGTGTCCAGCAGATCTTTGGCAAGGCCGGTGGTTTCTTCTCCACCTACGTCAACCCCATCGCCATCAACGCCCTCGACTGGCGCTACTTTGCCATCTACTGCGGCTGGATCGGCTTCGAGTTCATCTTCATCTACCTGATGTACCCCGAGACCTACGGCCGCACGCTGGAGGAGTTGACTTTCCGTAAGTTTTCACTCGTATTCTTTTCCCTCCCCTCAGTGTCCTGCACATTTCGGGATCGGCATGCTAACGTGGTCTGCAAACAGTGTTCGAGGGCAAGGAGTACACCGACCAGGCCAACGCCGCCGTCCAGAAGCAGCTCGAGTCGGATGTTACTGCTTTGCCGCGGGAGAAGGTTTGAGCTGTGGTTTTTATTTGGAGGTTCAAGGGGCGGGTGCCAAGATGTGTTGGCACACCGATGCTAGATCTAAAACTAGTATTTGGATTGTAGGGCAGCTTGGATCACGATGCTCTCATCTTGGCCTAATTCAACAAGAGTACATTGTAAATGTGTGCATCCCGTGTGCTTGCTTTCGTCTCTTTGCAACCCGATTCCCGGCCAATCAAGCGCTGGGCTGGCAATTTGGCTGGTTCTCTGTGACCCTGGCTTCAGGCCTTACCGCCTATCCCTACAGTGACTTCCTAGGCGTTGGAGCACTAAAAATTCCCAAGATGTGCTTCTGTTGCCTACGCATCAATCACTTGTCTCTTGTTCATGTCTTGTCATGTCTCCCACTCATCCCTAAACCCAGTTGCGTGGGTTGGCGAAAGTCGAAGCCCGAACACACATTCTACCATGATCCAATTGATCCCCCCCCGCGCGCCAAGACGAGCTGAGGACGGATGACAATGGCACCTGGCCACAAAAATCCCGCATACCCGACGGCAGCTATGGGTACATCACAACCAATCATCAAGTTCATCCACTCGTGACACGGCGGGTGGTTGCATTCTTTTTTTCCGCTTCGAGAAGGGTTGCAATTGCCCAAAACCCCAACACAATTCGTTATCCAGCCCAACGAATTTGATCCACGTATGGGGGTGCAGGTGCACTGACTGGCTGCCGAGCTCACCAACTCTCACTCATTTATGCACAAGTTTCCTCACCGTACCTAGGTAGTTAGGTGGTACTGCCTTTGGGCAGTTATGATTTGGATTGTTTCGTGGCACATATCACTGTTCCCATTCGCAGACGTCCAAATGATATAATCAATGAACAACACCTATGCCACAATACAGAAAACCTAAATCACTGGATGAAGCATCATAAGTCATTGAAATGCTAAAGGAATGAACGAAAAAAAAGCCAGTCTCAAACTGATAAACATATGCCCACTCATGACTGTCATAAAAACGGCACAAACTTGTTTATCGTTATAGAGACCCCAAAAGGCTGGGACCTCGATCCGATAAAGTCCTCGAGGTGAATGTAAAACCGACACATAATATATGGCAACCTCAAGACTAAAAAGGGAAGGATACAGCGCAGGGGCACCTTCATCTCAGGGTCCTGGTCGGGTGAGATGTTCCACCAACCGCCTAGCCAGTGCTCGAAGCGAGCCACCAAGCTTGGGAGACCCGGTCTGTGCCTCCTAGGCGGTGGCGATCATCCACATACCGCATCACCAGCTGATTCGTGGGTCTTCATCCTGCTGATGCGCTGCTGCTCAAGCTCATCTTGGTTGAGTGGTGTAGTGGACTGGCGCACTTGGACTCGCTTGGTCCGCGGTGTCGCTGGTCAACGCTGCCAGACTGTTGTTGGTCGTGCTGATGCTGGAGGTGAAGCTGGGTAGGGGAACTATTGGCTTCTTTTTGCGCTTGAAGGAGCCAAATATGTACCATCCACCGCCGACAAAGGAAAACGCGGCATGGTAGGCAGCGCATATGCGCCAGAGGAGCCGCTTCGATTCGGTGGAAAAGTAAAAAGTTCCAGGCAAAGAAGAAGCAGATACAAAAGGGGATCTGGACGGCCAGGCCAAACGGGACGATCCACCTGTCAACGGGGAACCAAACGTCCGAGGGGAAACGGTCCCAGGGGGCCGTCACCTGTGTTTATGCGGCGGTTGAACATTGGAAATCCGCGCCATGTGTGTCAGCTCCGGATGATACGCCCAGTGCTTGTCAAAGGGGAAGTCGCCGCGCGATGTAAGTCTAGCCCGTGCGGTAATAAGTATGGGGGGAGCACCGGATGTGTCTAAAGTTGAAAGGGGTTAGCGAGGTTGAGATGACCCTGCATTTGGTGTTTGACACAAGGAAAGAAAACTTGCAAGGGCGCGAGCGTATTCCCCTTATTTTCTCCATTGTGAGACCTTCTTTTGTATCGAGGTAGGTTGCCTGAGTGATTGACGATTTAAAGTACCAGCCAAACGACGTCGCCATCATGACAACGGCAGAGGAGATGGCTGTCAGCTCCAGCGTTGTCATTGGATAGCCATTTGGCAACCCTCTGGATCTCTGTCACTGGGAAGCACAGAGCCTGCCATATTGCAAGGATCCTATCCTCGGTCCCGTCAGCAGTCGATGAGGAGGATCAGATGGAAGGAGAGCGTGGGTGGAACGCTGGGAAGACCCTTACGAAAGTAGGACAAAAGGGATGACACGGATTTATATTCCAAAGCTAACAGATTTATGATAGATCGATCAACGATGCAGCGCAACAATGAAATGGCCGTCATCAGCGGCCGGGCTGCGATCCATGGCGGCAAAGATAGCAATATACGGGGCTTTCCGCATACTGCCTCGTAGATTGCATGGCTGACATGAATGCAGCACTGATAAATCCAACTGCCGGCGTACTAAAGGCCATGTACCTCCCTAGGTATCTGCTTCGGATGAGGCAGACTATGAACGTGTACACGCGCAGCCATGGGCAACCGAGATTTTCTAGAGGAAAGCCAGCAAATGTCGCGGAAAAGACCAGCTCGACTGCTTTCGCTAGAACAGGGATTTACGCATGAAATCAAAAGACTTATCGGCCTGCTGTTATGCTACAATGTACGACAATTGTACCCTGAAATAAGTCGAACCATTGCGACTCGTCGAATTTTTGAATATTACTAATTATAGTACGTGTTTGATCTTCAACTGCGCCCGTTTATGGACAGCAGCCTGGGAGAAGACCCCAGGAAACAAATACCTGCACGCGCGTCTATCTAACAAGGGATCCCAGCCCAAGTGCGATAATCACTGTCATGCCAACGCTTTGGTCCACCATAAACGCCGCCTTTAATTGCAGCCTTCCAAGATTCGAATGGGGCCACTCGTACCAGGTGATAGGTTATACCGTTGCCCACAGATTTCAGGCGCGGTTGGGCGCCACCTTGGCATATACATCAGTTCGAGGTCATGCAGCATTTCCCGGCAGTGCCCTTACAACGACTTGCATTGGGCACTTGACGAAACTATCGCAGCATTTTCTGGATCAAAGTAATAAACACGTGTCAGCCAACTAATTCCTTTCGTAAATTTGCTCATGTCGAGTACAACGGTCGGTAGCCGCCCCTCATCCAGCCACGAGACGGCGGCTCAAGACGAATGAAAACAGCAAAGTTTTAACACTTGTGGGCGATTCAACTTACGCGATCTTTCCATCTACTCTGCAAGAAAATAGACTGACACCGGGGGTCTTTGGGCATTCTCCCTTGACCGGGTCGGTGCAGGACGCTTGCGCAGCGGCAGCAAAGACGGTCGCAATAATAATAAAGATTTGAGGAAACTGCATTTTTTTCTTACTGAGAAAATTTAAAAAAAATTAAAAATTGTGGGCTTTTGGATGTACTTTATTAGTTAGTGTTTTGCTGGAATTCGGCTTGTGGTTCGTGAGTGGAATCTGCAAACTTAGACGGCCTGCTGCTGCAATCCGTAGCGATAGAGCTTCTTATGGTTTGAAATCCTTTGAAAATTTGCATCCCCCCAAACGATTCGCATCACTTGTCTCGATAAGGTCCCATACCAGTCGTGAACATAAATATCAGGTCTCGGTTTCATATTTGTTTTGCTATAAATACGACCTTCCAGGGCAGGTCGAAGCCCTGTACTCAATTGAAACTGTGAAGGGATTTATTCGCGAAAGAATGGCTTGACTAACAAAGGCTGTATCGTCTTGCCTAACTTGTAATAAATACATATCCCATTTATATAGCCGGACTCTGTACAAAAGAGCTGAGAAAAAAAGTTTTTTTTTTTTTTTTTTTTTTTTTTTTTTTTTTTTTTAGAGCATTTGTCTCACTGGGATCCTTGGCTACGGAAGGTTCAAGGTATAACGCTGGCTGCATCTGTGAAATTAGGTTTATGAGGCTAGCCCTGCGGAAAGGCCTTTTGTATTATTCCAGGCGCGCTACGCTGCTAATACATTTTATTTTCAATTGGGTCCTTTCATTGGTATCAAACCAAAGGGCGACCCCAGAAAATAAACCCTTGAAACTGCCCAAGATTTACCCCATTCACCACAAATACCACGTTACATTCCTTTTCCCCCGGGTTTCTGGGCTAACTCCACATGCCACTAAAGTTTCGGCTAACAATCACTGTTTCGAGTGCAGCATTTACTAAAGAGAGAAAATTACCCAATGTTAGTCAGCCTCTTCTTTTCGTCAATGCTAAATCACAAAGGAACAGGCTGGTAGCAGCACGTCTGAACGGAAAACGGCCGCCAAAGGCTGGCGGAACAAGGAAATGAGAGAAAAAAAAAGGTTTGACAATCTGGGAGGGCTTAACTTACGTAACCACACCGTTGACTGTGCAAGCTAGTATCGGAGTACCCGGCGGCAATGGACATGCTCCGTTAACTGGGGGAGTGCATTTAGCTTGCACAGCGGCAGCGAAGACAGTCGCTATAATGATAAAGAGTTGAGGAAACTGCATTTTGTCCTGACAAAATGGCGGATTATGGTGGTCTGTTATTGGTATTTGCTAAGATTGGGCTTTGGTTCTGCAAAAGACATCCGCCGCTGGCCCGCCTAGTGTGTAATCCGTGGCGATGAGGCTTTTATATTTCAAGACTAGCTAGACCTTGGCATTTCGCAACTGACTCGCAAGTAGTAGTAGTAGTAGTAGTAGTAGTAGTATTATTTAACGCCGGGCTCGGCCCGGCTTGTTAGCCGGCCGTTAGCAACCTCCCGAGGGGTATCTCGGCGCGCGTTCTATCTTCTTTATTTACACAGGGGGAAAACAAGGAGGGCAGAGGCGGATCGTGCCTGACCGGGTTCGGGCCCGGTCCTGCTTAGGGGGATAGTTCACTGACGCGACCCCGTGCCTAAGGTGCACGGAGGGTTCGTCTGACGGCTTGTGCCGTGAATTGTGGGTGAAAAGGCAGCAAGTCTATTCCTCGTCTGAATTCGAGTCGTTTACGATCGGTGTCCCTAGGCGTAAAGTGCGTTCGTGGCGCGCGGGGCGCTGGCGGGCCGCTCTGGGGCGGGCGCTGAAGTAGTTGGTGGCTATCGAAAACGCCTCAAAACTTTTCGGTTGCCCGAGGCTTGTCTGGAAGAATTTGCGGCGTTGGGCGCGGTCTGGCGGCCCGACCGGCCGCTCGTTATCAAACCACGGCCAGTTTCTCCACACCGCCCGCGAATAGCGGCAGTGCACCGGGTGCTCAGGGGAGGTCCGCTTCCAACACCAGGCACACGAGGTGTTTGCATCCTGGTGGTTGAAACGGTTATGGTAGGCTTTGAAATCGCCGTGGCCGGTCCTCATGGCCAAATAATGGCCCAGTAGGGGTCTTGGCAAACGCAATTCCTCGGGCTCCTTTCTCGGTGTGTATTGGAATTTCCATTCCCTATATGCGGGGGACCGTTCACAGAGTTCTTTACGCCACCAGTCCTTCTTTATATTGGAAAGAATGGCTTTGAGGACCGTGCCGGCACCGCTATACGTGGTTTGCTAAGCCCTCGGGTCTGGGTCCGGCGGTCCGGCGGAGCCGGCCTTGGCCAGCTCGTCAGCCCGGTCGTTTCCCGGGATTCCCTGGTGCCCAGGGCACCAACGGACCCGAACCTCGGTACCTTGTTTTCGGAGTAGATCGACAAGGTTATGGAACTCCAGAAAGGCCCATTGGGACGAACGCGGCGCGTCGCCTCTAAGACCCCAAATAACCGAGGTGCTGTCCACACAAATCCAAATCCGGGCGCCTGGCTGGGTCTTGGTTGCCGCCTGTAGCCCTTTTAGGGCGCCAATCGCCTCGGCGTCGAAAACGTGGCTTTCCGGCGTAATAAATGCGGAGCCTGCGGCAAATTCCAGGCCCGCCCTAAAAGCGGCCCATCCGTACCCTATCTGGACGCAGTTGTTTTCGTGTTTTTCCGAACCATCCGTATATACCACGATATCGTCAGGTGATACCATGTCCAGCCATTCGATAAAGCGGCGGGCCGCTTCCTCTTTCGGGACTCCTCCGGTGGGGTCAGTGCGAGAATCCGGGGCATTGCGAGGTGCGCGCAACTCTAGTCTCCGGATCCGCGGGAGAAGTTGTGCAGCCGTTTGCAGGGTTGTGGCCGAATGGCCCGAGTTGCGGGCACGAGGTGTTTCACGCAGGCGGCTGACAAGGGGGTGCCCCTTGTCCGCGAGCCTTAGTCGGGCGCCGTATTTCAGGCGGGTGTAGGCCAGCGCGACGCGGGCCGAGGGTAATCCTGCGTCCCTGAGAACAGTGGACGAGGGGGTGGTTTTATACGCCGGGAGGATTGCCCGTGCCGCTAAAACCAGCGGTTTGTTTAGTGCTTTGAGGAGTCCTCTTTGTTTGTGCGCTGGGTTGTACCATGCCTCGGCTGCGTAGGTGGCCGAGGAGCCCACGCATGCCACCGCTGCCTTGCGAAGTGCAGCCGCAGGCGGTCCGTATCTTACTGCCCCAAACCCTTTAAGGTGGGCAGCGACCGCCATTGTTTTGGCAGCCCTTTCGGCCACGTGGCGGCGCCCGTCTAGCCGTCGGCTGAACCAAAAACCAAGCCAACGCATGCCCGGGTAGCGTTCGGCCCCGGAGGCGCTTTGTCCGCGTCGACCGCCCGGTAGTTGGACCGGGGTAACCGTTCTACCATTAATCCGGATTTCCGGGTTGCGACCGTGCCTTTTCTTAGTGATATGGATCACCTCTGTCTTTTCCGCTGCAAAATGGATCTTCTCTTCCGCCGCAATTTCGTGCATATCCCGGAGTTTATTTTCCAGCCAACGTACGTTTTCCTCCAACGAGGGTGACGATTTCCATGTAAGCACGTCGTCTGCGTATACCAACCGCCACTTCGTACCGTTTTTGACGAGATACGCCAAATATAGCATATATAGGATCGGGGAAAGGGGAGACCCTTGCGGGGTGCCGCACCCAAGCCGCCTAAAGCCCGTGGTCGTACCCTCCAGCCGGACTCGGGCCTGGCGGCCGCTTAAAAAGTTAATCACGAACCTGAGGAGCATTTTACTAAACCCGAGGCTCCGCATTTTCCGTATCAATCGCCCATGGAGGAGGGCGTCGAAGGCGCCTTGGACGTCGCATGCGACAAAGGTGACTTCCTCCCCGCGAGCTAGAGCCTGCTCGATATCGTGGGCGAGGGCACAAACCAGATCCGTCGCCGATCGTTTGGGTAGGGCACCGCCGTGGGTGCAGCTAAGGAGCCCGTTGTCGTGTATGGCCCAAGCTATCCGGCGTGCAACGAGCCTCTCGAGGCCTTTTCCGATGCAGGAGAGGAGGGCTATAGGCCGCCAAGATCGAACGCTGCTCCGGTCTTTCTTCCCCGTTTTCGGTAGCATCGCGACTTCGGCCTTCTTCCAAGGCGCTGGGAAATGTCCGAGTTCCAGGCAACGTTGGTAGAGCCTGCGCACCGGCTCGGCCAACGAAGCCCATCCGGCTTTTAGTAGCCGGACGGTCATTCCGTCGATGCCCGGGGACGTGCTCGTAACCCCAATGCAGGAGCGCTCCGCCTCTTCCGCACTAACCTGGGTGTCCCAAGGGATTTTAGCCTCGTCCGGCGACCAGGCCTCCAAGGGGTCTCCCTGCAGGTCATCCTCCGCCGAAAATCGGCCAAGCACCTCCCGTTGCAGTGCTTCCGCTTTTGCTAAAGGCTCGCTCACTTGCTCGCCGTTAATAACCAGCGGCGGGGACCGGAGGCGTGGTCCGGCTCCCAGCCAGCCCACCATGTTCCACAAATCCTTATCGTCGCGCAGTTGGTCGATCCGGTGCCTCCAGTACTCCCGCTTCGCGGCCCGCACCCCTTTCGTATAGGCTTTTTCCTCGGCAGAGGCGTCTGCCCTATTTACAACGCTCCGTTTAACCCGCTGGAATTCGGACCAGAGCCGCTGGCAATTTTCGGTCCACCAGGGAGCCGAGCTGCCCCTTTTTCCCGCCGGCGTACCCACGACCCACGTCACTTGCTCCCATAAAGTTGTAAATTTAGCTACCCACGCGTCCAATGCGTAGCCATCGGCCGCGGATCCCGGGTCCGGCATATCTTGCATACCAAAAGCAAGTAGCTCCGCGAACTTTGGTAGCCGGTCGTCCCTAACCGAAACGTTGACCGCCTCCGGGCGGGGGGCGCCGCGCGTCCGCAGCGTGGTATAAAGGGATTCGTGGTCGGAGCCTGTGTAAAGACTGCTGTCAACCACAGTTATTGTGCTGGGGAGGTTGGAAAAGACCATATCCAGTAAACCCCCGTCGCGGTGGGTGGGCACGCCGATATTTCCTGTAAAACTCATCCCCTGGGCTTGCGCCCATGCCGTCAGTTGATCCCCTCCGCGTGCGTTTGCGCGGCCCGGCTGGTATGCAGCAGCCGCTACGTTAAAATCGCCGCCTAGCACCGTGGGTCCATTTGGCACGGTATTGCATACCATTTCCAGCGCGGCCTCAGTACCCGGAGCCCTATATACGTTAATAAACAATATTCCGTTAATTTCGAGCCAGAGTACGTCCCGCGTATTTTGGCCCTGCGGTAACCGTCGTTGTGCGGCCCCTAGGGCGGCCCCCTTCTTGACGTAGGTAAGCACCCGGGGCCGGAGCCCAGTCATGGCTTCGTAAATGTTGGCGTGCCATTCGTCCACTGGCGCAAAAACATCATAGCCCGGGTGCGTTTATATAGTCGTATTTAACCCGCACCATGGCTCTTGAACGTTAACCAGGTCCACTTTTCTCTGGTGGCACAACTCCAATAGGCTCAGATGCACACCCATCCTTTTACCTACGTTGGCCCAGACTACGTCGAGGCATTCCCGCTGCATATTACCGAGCGAGTATTTCGTCATATCGATCGATGGGTTGCTTCCAAATTTATCACATCAGCGGGGCAGATTTCGGCAGCCGCTGCGTTTTCCTCCATTTCGGCTGCCCAAACGATTTCGTCGTGCACACGTTCCTGTTCAGCCTGCAGGAAGTTGCGGATATCCGCCCCTGCCGCCTCGCATGGCCGCGCTCTTTTATTTGAAATGCTCGATCGGGAGTTCGAAGTTTGCGAATGCTGCGATGAGGTATTTAGGACCGGGATTGCAGGTGCTGGCTCTCGGCGGGCCGCCTCAGCCCGGTCGTTGATAATCGCGGCACGGTTGGCACGTCCGATTCTGCGGATCCCCTTTAGTTTACGCTGTGAAGGTCGTTCAAGCTTCCCATTTACCACTAAAGGTCGGGCAGGGCAGTTCTCATGTCCGGATGGGAAATGGCCGTGGTAATTAACGCATTTGGGGGCTGCCTTGCACGGCTCTTCCTCTGTCGCATGTTTTGTTTCACCACATATGCCGCAGCGCGCTTGCCGTACGCAGCGACGTATTTCGCAATATCCCTGGCAACCGTCGTGGTGGTGTGTAATTTTGCGTGATTTTTCAACCTTCCGCGCACGTCTCGACACTCCAAAAAGCTGAAAGGGCTTTACGGGTTGAAGGAAGGACACTATCCACGTGCCCTCAGCCGTATGTGGGTCGTAACCATGTTTGGAAATATGCCAGTTGACTGGCTGCTGGCCTGCTGCCACGGTAATCTCCTCCTGGATTACCTCATGTACGTCCTTTCTTCCGTCCAGGCAATTGAGCGTTCGGGGCACTCCAGAGACGGCGTATATGTGCCAGGTTGTCGGGACAGTGACTTCCCGCGCGTCCAATGCGTCCATAATGGCCTTGACCGCGCTGGGGTTGAGGAGTTTTTGCCGTGTTTCCTCAGAGGCCACCGTAACACCCCAGCCCGTGGGGGTACGTTTGGCGTTTGGGATTTCACTGTGTGGCACCGAGACCAATTCGGCCAGTTTGGTCGTTACCGCGTATGGCTCCCTCGTCACCATCCGCAATTTGTCATTTACGCGGATCAGGATGCGGTTGGACGGCTGTTTTGTCAAACGTTTCGGGGCTTGGGAGCGGTCCCGGCCCGATTGGGAGGGAGTTGCGGAGCTGTCAGGTGCATTGCCGGGCGTCGTACGTATCGGGTACGAGCGCGTGGCCGGGGTTAAAATTTGCGTTGGGGCCGCCGCTGGTGGCGTGGCGGCTCGCTCGGCCCATGTGACCGATTTGTTAGTGGGCGTGCCTCTGCCTTTAGAGGCCGACGACGCCGTGCCCGTCCTCGTAATTAAAATGCTGCGCCTTTCGCTGGAACTGGTCGGCGAACGCGACGGGGAGCGTGAACGCTCTTTTTCAGGGAGGGTGCGACTGAGGAACCAGCCGCTGATTACGTCGTCAAGTTCAAGAACAATTCTCCTAAGCGCGGCGTCCTCCGGGGCCTGTAAATTTTCGAGCTTGGTTGCAAAGACCTCTTCGAGCCAGCTGCCGACTGTTTCCACGTTTTCCAACTCCTGCTGCAGTGTTTTGATGGCCAGGGCCGGGAGGCTGGAGTACCTTCCGCGGCCAGCCGGCTGAGGCGCGTTAGCGGTGCGCGTGTCGAGAGATACGTGTCCCGACTCGGCCTGGCCCTGCGGCAAAGCCTGCGGCGTGCTCTGCGGGCGCGCGCGGCGGTTTGAGACCTCTGGTGAGGCCATGACGACCAGCGCCCGGAGGGCGAAAATTCTTCAGCTGTTAAGCTTATTGGTGTGTTTGGGTGTGAATCGCTAACAAAGGTGGGTCTGACCCATGAATGGTGGAGGATGCTGCAACTGACTCGCAATAATCGTTTCGGGATACTTCTCTTTAAACTTCCGTTGCAAACAGGTTTCCGTTTCATCACTGTAAATAATTTGGCACAGAACCCTGACCTAAAGTAAAAAAAGAAAAGAAAAACCCCTCCATTCCAGTGGAAATGTCCAACACTGGTATAAGCTGTATATCTAATCAGGTACCTAGGTTCCGTCCGGAAGCAGCCAGCATGAGCTTGGCAAATGCTGCCGTTTCACAAGAGATTTTAGCCCCGCAAGACATAGCGTTTGCTAAATTTGCAAGATGGGTATGGATTAGTATGCACAACGGAGAAAGTAACATTGCAAACTTTGGAAGAGGAGCGCGATATGGGTCAAATGGAGTCACCACCTACACAATTGAATTGATGACACTCGATAAACTTGGCCGAGTCCTAATCGGATAGTGCGCTAGATACCTGGGAAAAGAGCGTACAAGTGCAAGAAACGGCGGTTGCCATAAAAGGCTTGATAGTAAAAAAGTCACCACAACTTGAAAACGAGACAGTGGAATAGTTGAGCGCCAGAACGAATACTACGGGGATGTAGCTAACAGAGAGAGCCCAGTACAGCTCGAAGAATATAATAAGCGGACGATTTTGAACGCAGCCTATTAAAAGTGCGTCCTATATACGCGTCAATACTTCCTAGCTTGTCCCTGTCAAGATGCCGCGCGGTTGTGTGGTCAAATGCACATCCATGTTGTCGAAATGCATGTATAAAATTTACTGCTGACTCTCATTCTCCGTTTGGAACCCTTTTCTCCCTATCCGGCTTTTCGGTCAATCAGCTTCACTGTGGCATTTTTGCTTCTGGGGGCTATCCGTTCTTTACCTTTTGTCGTTTTGCTTTTTCTTTTCTGCCCAGTTTTGACTTTCTTCAGCGTCCTGGTTCTTTGCTTTGGCCGTCATCAAGTACTTTCAGGATGCAGCGCCTGAGCATATTCAAGCTTTTGGTGCTTGGCGTCTCCGCTGCCGAAGCCCGTCCTCTGGCCGTCACCACCGGCAGCGTTGGCACCCCTGACGGCCGGACGGCGGAGGTCGATGCCCTCCCTCTCGGGAAAGCGGAACAGCTGACTCACCCCTTGTTGAGAATGGGCCCCGGGCCAGCCATCTCTACTGAAGCTCGTGCTGTCCAACTACCCGACGACGCCACGAGGGACCGCACGTCCCAGCCCTTTAGGCTCATCAGGGGACCTGGACCCACCACCGCTAAAGGTCCCTATCCTGTAGGAGTGCAGACAGACCCTTCGTGTCGGCCCTTCAAGGTTATCAGGGGACCTGGGCCGACCACTGCCAAGGGACCCTATACTTTAGGAATGCCCACGACTGCAGAGCATATGCCAAAAGAGAAGCCCAACGTCGCCGCCTCGACTATCCCGACGGATGATGTCAATAAAGCAGCTTCGAGTGGAACTATATTCGACAAGATCGGTGTTAACAATCAGTAAGGTAGCATACCTAAATCGGAGACAGAGCGCCGCGGAAAGCATGATGATCGAGTCTAGAGCAGGCGCAGTCATGACGCTTGAGGCAGTCGGACAATTCGTTGGAAAGTGTGATCCATAGAAAATCAATTAGTTTGAGACGCCCTGGGCCATCATGGCTGAAAGATACGGCCTCAACCTGAATTCTGTGACTGATGCTGGGTACTTGATAATAGCCCTTTGTTCAGCAGCCCAAGAAGATGAAGCTTGAAGCAGGAAGTGTAAAAGGCCTAGACATGATGAACTAAGAATTTGAAGGCATTTGATTTGTATGGCCCGAGGTCCCGGCATTGAAGGAAGAGCTTTTCTGGGGCCCAATGGACACCATCTAAATCTAAGTTTTGGGAAAGAAATGAAAACAAAACAGCGGTTAAATAAGCGCCAAAGCGACACAACAAAGAAACTAAGTAAACTTGAAGAGGCGACAAGAACAAAAAGCCAAGCCCAAGCAAAGAAACCAAGACAAAAGACCAGGGAACCCCAGTTCCTAAAACCGTGTAACGCCTCAACACCTATAAATCAGCGTGGGTATATTGGGTGGTTGACGTAGAGCTCGAAAGTGCCAGGCCAAAGAAAGGAAGCCATGTACAATTATGAAGCCACTTTTTGGTCGTAAATTATTAATACTGGCCTCCTGAACCATAGCCACCGGGCGACGAGGACTGACGACCATAGGCAGACTCTTGTCCTTGACCCATGGAACCACCGTAGCCAGAGCTTTGTCCTTGACCCATGGAACCACCGTAGCCAGAGCTTTGTCCTTGACCCATGGAACCACCGTAGCCAGAACTTTGTCCTTGACCCATGGAACCACCGTAGCCAGAGCTTTGTCCTTGACCCATGGAACCACCGTAATCAGCCTCTTGTCCGCCACCCATTGGCGAGTTGAAATCAGAACTTTGTCCTCCACCCATTTGACTATTGAGACCAGAGGCTTGCGTGGGCATTTGAGTATTGTAATTAGAGCCGGATGGCGACATTTGACCGCCGTAATTAGGGTTTTTCGCTCCCTTCCTGGCTTTGTAGGCTTGACAGAGCCCATTGCAAACGGGCATTGCCATCTGGCCGTTTGAAGGCCCCAGCGCTTGCGTGACCTTTGCGCAGATGTCGGAGCACCCTGTCGACGAGGGGGATTGGCTCGAGCTCGAGCTCGAGCCCGAGCTCGAGAGGAGACTGCTCATCATCCCCATCACCCCGCTCATGGGCCTGGCTGTAACGCCAGCGGCAAAAAGGGCAATGACAACCGCTTGGAAACGCATTTTTTTTAAAAAAAAATCTTTGGCCTTCTTTTGCACAAAAACTGAAAAATTGATTAAAGAGCGTGATGTTATTTGAAATGAACGACAATGTGTGAAGGCTGGGTGGTGTGAATTCAATAAACATTCACGGACCAGCAAACACCAGCAATTAAATACATTAAAATCGGGGACTTTCCTTCTGCCCAAAACTGACTACCTACCTTGCGCCAAATATAGAAACTCGTGTACAAGAATACATTCCCTGCCGGAGATATAATAGCGAGTCGTGTACTGTAATCGGTAATACCGGAGGCAATGCAGACAGCAATACAGGGTTACTGATTATCGCAAAGAGAATGGTCCATCCTGAACTAACTGTGTAAAAATAATCCGCAAACTTAAAATAAGCATTTTTAGTGAAGGTTAAGTGCAAGGCTTATTTTGTATTAAATTTTCCGAATTGACTAAGCCGTCTACCGCAGGACAGTTAACCACCAATTTGATCCGGGTTATCTTATACCTACAAACACGGATCCTAGCGTTAGCTTACTCACTGTTCAAGAGCAACATTCGAAACTTGGATATCTGCCACTATTAATACCATTTTGGCTTTTGTTCGTACTTGTGCTACTCGGCATAGGTTTTTTTCGAGCTACAAAACCCCTGATGCACCTGGCAAATACGCCGGCTGTCTCCTGACTCTGAACACGATTGAACAACAACATACCAGCCAGCTGGGTAGGATTATTTCCACTGCCGTACCAGGTATGCGATTACTTGAACTGAGTAGGTTGGACGGAATTAGTACTCGGATGAATCAGCACTGGAAAACCTTGATTCATTTGTGCTTTTCAGGTCCAGCCATATTTGGCAACAATCGGAAAACTGCAGTCCGCATCTATGCTCAGTAGTCAGTATATCAGCGATTTGAACCGCCCCATCGTAGGCTTCGTAGCACAAGTTCACAAAGCTGGTTCGGTGGCTAAAAATGTGTTGTATAAAAGAAAATGCCATTTCGCAGGTGGTCTATGTCTATTCTATTTTTTAGTTTCATCTGAGCAATCCCTGCCAATGTTGCTCAATCCTCTATATGCCTATTTCATAACTTTCGTGTTCTGTCATTATACCCCCGCACAATAGAATCCCAGTCTCCCCCGGTTTTCCCCAGTGCAAAGGCCACAGGGCGCCCATATTGGCCCGCACAGAGCCATTGACCAGACTTGGATAGTCTGCCCACTAGGACGTGTTGTGTTGCAAATCTGACGGCGCAGTTGTCGGCAGGGCAAAGAATCGAACGCAAGCCGTTTTGCTGTCACCCTAAAATTGAGGGGTTACAGGTGACGCTCCGTCATCCTTGGGCTGCCTTGGCGGAATTGTTGGTCTTGTTGACGATTATATCGAGGGCCTAGAGAGTGGCGGCGGCTTGAAGAATTCTCTTGAGGGTTGTTGACACGGGTAGATTCGCTCTTGTTTTTGGCCTTTGTGACTAGCTTGTCGATGCTGAGCTGAGCCAGGTAAAGCATTTTGTCTGTTTTTGCGTGCTGTTGGTAGAAGTGGTAGAGTAGAGCTGAAGGGTAAAAAAGGAGCCAAGGGTTAATCGGAAACAGCAAGGGGCTATATCAGATCGATCTGGGAGAGGGTGATGGGGAAAGAAACAAACTATAAATCGAGGTGAAGCGGATGATGTGCTCGGTATATGTATACTCCAGATTTCCAATGTAGCTCGGTGTGCCCGAGAAACAAGTCACATCATGATACTCACTGGGTTCTTTTTTTATCGGCTGTCGCATCGCGGGGCGACGTAAAAAAGCAAATGATCCGATTTGATCGGCGGATGGTGCCCGACACAAAACCGCCTTGTGAGGCTTGCGACGCGCTGAACTGTTTTTACATTTCCTCACTGACGGTAGATGTTTATTACTGGTGTCCCTTGCGGGGCCGGCTACGAGACGTCACTCAACTGACCCAATAATCAAGACACTGATTATACTTGCGTGGTTCGTCCCTAGCCTAAACATGCGTTAACCTTTTCTTACTATATAATTTTGAACCCAAACACTTGAGTCCTAGTCATGCATTGCATTACGAATCTGTGAACTCCGCGGGTTTCGCCGTGTGCGCTGCAGGATGCGATCTGCGCAAACGAAACATTCCTCTCCCTGCAGCATGACAAACACTTGGATTCTGCTCGTGGTTTCCTGGATTTGAAAGCTGGTAGGCCCAGGCTCGCAAAGAGAGGAAACGGAATCCCGCCTGGTGCTGACGCACTGCTTATTGAACTGCTAATGATACCCGAGAACGACTCTAATTGTATGATTCACGTTTGGCTGTAATTATACAAGCGGCAAGGTGTTCCATCTCGCGGTATTAATAAAGAAGCCACTGCTTTTCTTGAACCGCGCTCTGGGGAAATCCTAACCCACGTAGGTGGCATACCTGCCCAACACTTGATCGCCCCTCAGCGTCTCAATCTCATCCTCGGCCAAGCAGAACCCCACCGCCATGTCGCCCTTGGCATCCAGCGGCATCAGGTACATGAGGCTGGGCCACGGGGCCATCATGGGCCTCCTCGTCGCCACGGGCCTGCCGAGGACGTCGCCAAACGACATGCCGCCCGTCTTGACGTTGACGTACGACGAGACGCCGACCCCGGAGTGCGGGTCCTGCCTGGCGCCGTTGGCCAGCACCGACTTGTCGTCGAGGCGGTGCACCATGGTGGCAAAGGCGCAAAAGTGCCGGCGCTGCGCCTCCTCGTCGCGCAGCACCGCCCGCAGCCGGCCGGCCACGTCGCCCACCGGCAGGGCAAACACGTCGGTCTGCTCCGCGTACCCGCAGTCGGCGAGGTGGCCCATGTAGTACTTGCCCGGGCCGGAGAGGCCGAGCAGATGCCGCATGCTGAGGAGGCGCGCGAGGGTCGAGGATGCCTTTGGTCCGAGCTTGGCGGCGCGGGCGGCCTGCGTGCGCTGCCAGCACAGGGCGGTGACGGCGTCGTCGGTGGAGATGTAGGGGACGATGGTCTGCTTGCTGGCTTCGAGTTTGAGGTCCTTGAGTGCTTGCTGGGGGAAGTTGAAGTAGGCCCATTTTGCAGGCTTGGGCGGGGTGGCGGTTGTTGTTGTTGTTGATGGTGGTGTTGTTGTTGGTGGGGGCGGTGGGGGCATCTGCGGTATGAAGCAGTCGTCTAGCTCGGGGCCTGGTTGGTAATCGTCCCCCAGAAGTGGAATGACGTTGCGCCTGTCCTGGTTCGCTTGGGCTATCTCATCCGATGTCAGGTCCTCTCCTCGGCAGGCCTTGGCAAAGAAGCCAATCAGCATGCCCAGGCCCGTCATGTCCATGGTGGTATGGTTGCTGGCTATCGTCAACACCAGTCCGCCGCGTACAAAGTTGGCCTGCAGGACCAGAACCGGGGCGATTATGTCGTTGTCGTAGGGAGAGGCCACCCACGTCACGGCGATGGGCGGCACGACGACGTCTGTTTGCAAAAACCGCATGGGGAAGTTGGCGATCTGCATCTCTTGGAAGCTGGGGAGCTCGGCAGTGCTGTATTTGACAATTAGCTCGATCTCGTCCGCGTGGGGTATGACCCTGCGGATACCCGAGTGGGTTTCGTCCCGGCCTTCATAGATGACGCGACCGGCTACCCAGGGTAGATCGCGGGCGAGCTTTGCTAAAGCGCGCCTGAGATGCTGCTCAACCTCGGTCTGGATGGAAGGGACATCTTCCGGAAGCGAAAACAAGAGACAGATGGGCGTGTAGCGCCTGATCATGGGGAAGGAGCCAAATGTGTCGTCCAGGTGCTCAAAGGCAGCGGCCCCGAGCTGGTCCGAGGTTGTCACAGGCGCCATTGTTGCTGATGGTTATCGCTGCGAGGTGAATGCGCGTGGCTGCTTGTATCAAGTTGAAGGCTGATGCAAGTTGTCAGCGTGGTCGTGATGTTTTTATGGTCTTGTAAAAGGACTTGGGCGTCAGCGTCGACCAAAGATGCATCCAGAATGATTCATAATTTTCTTGCAGGGACCGATTCAGTGATTGGACCCCTGATGTTTTAGTGCCCACGGGTGGGCTTTTAGCTTCTTGGCGCGGTGATGGATGCGATTTGAATCATTTGGGCTAATTCACGAGGAGTTCGTGAGTGCTGACAACCCCACCATCTTGCAACTCCAGCCAACCATGCACTTTTTGGAATGCATGTTGACGGGCAGTCCCCACTGCATTCAAGCTCCCCAACGGCCCGGCGCTGAGGGTTCTAGGCCCGATGAACACTGCCAAAGCCAAGGCATGCTCGACACCACTTCTGATTGAGAGCTTTCTTGCGATCCGAACTTAATTTTTTTGCAATACCTAGGAATAAACTGTCTAATCAGGAGTACAAAGCCACTTTCTCGCAAACTGTACAAGATATGCGACTGTCGACTTATGTTGTTCTTAGGTAAGCAGAAAGCTGCGTTCCGTCTTACATTTATTTGGCCGTTTGCGCATGTAGCCAAGCTACATGACGTCACAAGTACCCCAAGCCGAGAGATGACCGCATGGAGATTTAATAGGCTGTCGTAACAAGGTTTTGATCTAGAACTAAATCTTCTCCAAACCATCTTTCAGCCGCCTTTTTTGAGAACATTATGTCGACCTAACCTACTTGACCTGCACGAACAATGGACTCAAAACGCTCCACAAAGACGAAACACCATGAAGGGCACCCCTCTCCATCCACTGGGGATGCAGATTGGACTATTTCAGTTTTGATCCACGCCGCTCTGGCCTTTGCCTATGTGGGAACCGATCAGGGCCCATGGAGTTTCGCCTTTTACGCCCTACTGCTGGGTCTGATGAGCCACATCAAAAACGGGCTCTGGTGCGGATTCTCGATGGCAGCATCAGTCTACATGTTATCTCAATTGCGCCCCGTTGACGATACCTACTACCACTACTACCTGCCGATTCCTCTTTTCGCCTTGGGGACGTTTGGGTGGACGTGGGTCTCTTTGGTGGCTGTGGTGGTGGGTATAGTGGTGTTCTACACTGCCAACGTCGCAGCCATTTATGCCCTCGTTTTCTTCGCCTACGGGTATCTCCTGTCGGGATACCGTCTAGCGTGTGCCTTCGCCGCATTGTTCTGGACCTACTGGCTTGGTGGCTGGACGCCGACGACCCTCGTGGCCGTGGCCATTCTCTACGCCTACCTGGCCGGTGATTATTTGTCGCGGGTAAGTCTTTTGCTACACCCCTTGGGGTGGCAGGCCGCAGGAGAAGGATCGAAAAAGAAAAGTCGGGAGACGTGAGGCACTAACCAAGATGAACCAAAACAAAAATACAGGCCGATAGCGTCGCGGCCCTTCGCCTCGAACGAAAAGATGAGCAAGATCAGGCACGAGCTGAACTGGAAGACTTGGACCCAGGCAATCAGCTCACTCGGGAGTTTGCGGCTCGGAGAGAGGATGGGGAATGTAGCATCCGCCAGGCGAGGAAGGACGCCGCCGAGGGAAACGTTCTTCTCGCGGGTTTCTACAACAAGCGCGTCTTTGACTGTGAATACAGGGCGTTGAGCGACAGTGATGATGACTACTGGAAAATGGTGAAGGAAGTCGTGTGTGTCAAGAACAAGCAATAAGGCACGGGGGGTGGGGGAGTTGTATTGTGTAATATCTTGTAGAGGCCATAAGCCATAATATGAGAGACTGGTCGCTGTTTTGGAGATGTTGCTCATTTCGGAGTCATGATATGTTCATTGGGCATTATATATCTACTGACTGGCTTCACCAACTCGACATGTGCAAAAACACCACCCAACTCCTGAAACCCCAACCAAACTAAACGATCATATATCATCCCAATCCTCACGAATCATCTCGGCCCCCTTCTCCGCAATCATGTAGACCGGCCCCAGGATGTTGACATCAGGCAACACGGGAATGATGCTGCAGTCCACGACCCTCAACCCATCGACGCCATACACCCTCAGCCGCGGGTCCACCACGCCGCCGTCCTCCTCGGGGAGCATCTGCACCGTGCCCGAGGCGTGCCAGTTCGGGATGGTGTTGGACTTGACGTACTCCCAGATCGCCTCGTCGTCGTCGTCCGAGACGTTTTCGGGTCCGGGGCTCAGCTCGCCGTGGTTGGGACCCATGGTGAATTTGGACAGGGCAGGGTGCGCGAGGATCTTGCGCAGGTAGCGGAAGGATTCGATGGCGATGATGCGATCGACGGGGTGTGCGTAGTACTATCGTTTACTCGTCAGCATACTCGTCCTGATTTGATACAAGTTGGGGGTAAGGGTGCCGTGTGGGACTGACATTCGGGTTGACCAGCGGAAATTCAGCCATGGAGCTGGACCGCAGCGTTACGTTGCCACGGGAGAGCGCAACCATGCTCGAAGCCGTCACGGAAATGTACGACTCGCTGGGCAGCGGGGTGTAGTACGGTGTCGGTCCTCCCGGGTACCAGATGGACTCGAACAGATACTCGATGTGGGACTGATTTGCCAGGCCGGAGGTGATGATTTCCTCGGCACCAATGGCCCGCAGCTCCTCCTCGGACATCTTTTGGAAAGCGTTCGTGATGCCCGATGGTGCAGTGTACTGACCAGTCCTGTTCTGGTAGAACTCGTCCTGGGCCTGACGCAGCGCCGACCACGACGCCGTCATATCCGTCGTCGAGAACTCGGGCGTCGACAGCGCCATGATGCTGAACACGGAGTGGTCGTTGAGATGCTGCCCGACGTTCTCGTTTACCACCACCGGCGTGATGGCGTACTTGTCCAGCTGGGCCTTGGGACCAATGCCCGAAACCATGAGCAGCTGCGGCGAGTTGAAGGCGCCCATGCTGACCACCACTTCCTTCCTGGCCTTGACCTCGTGGACGATGCCGGTCGGATGGTCCATGAAAGCGACCCCCGTGGCCTTGGGCTTCTCGCCCGACTCGTCCAGCAGCAGCTGCCAGACAGGCGCGTGGTAGAGCACGTCGAGGTTGGTCCGGTCGATGGCCTGCTTCAGGTACCCGTCGTAGCTGGAGCTGCGCAGCAGGTTGGCGTCCAGCGTGCCCGTGCCCTGCTTCACCCCCGTGCTGTTGCCCGTGTTGTGGTCCCTGACGACGGGGAGGTGCAGCGCCTCGGAAACCGCCGCGATGAAGCCCGTCGTCGACGGCGGCACGTAGCCCTGGAACGCGAGCTCCAGCGGCCCGTCGCCGTACGCGCTGGGGTCCCAGGTCTTGGCCGTGAGGTCGAACCCCTTGAGCTCGTGGTCGTCGGGCGGGTTGAAGTGCGTGCCCTTGACGGCGAGCGGGTACAGGTCGTGCCAGCCCCAGCCCGGGTTGCCCAGGCGCACCCAGTCGTCAAAGACAGAGGCCGAGCCGCGGCCGTGGTAGAAACCGTTGGTGACGCTGCTTCCGCCCAGACACCTGCCGCGGTGGTAGCGGAGCACGCGGTCGTCCATGTGCTCCTGTGGAGACGTGTAAAAGGACCAGTCGATGGCCGTCCCGCCGAGGAACTGGTTGCCCCCGGGGGGCTTGTAGGCGGATACCACGGTGGGCTCCGGGCCGGCCTCGAGCACGAGGATGCGGTTTTTGCCCGACTCGCTGAGGCGATTGGCTAGAACGAGACCCGCGGTGCCGCCTGGTGGTGGCATGTTAGATGGTGGGAGCCAGTGGGTGGGGGTTGCTTTTGGGCTAACGTTTCAGCAAAGCACTCACCTCCTGCAATGATAAAGTCGTACTCATCTTCGACGTGCTGCCGGTCAATTCCCTTGATCGGAGCAGCTATGGCTGTCGCTGCGAGGGCGAGAATGGTGACCGAGACGAACATATTGGATCCAACAGCGGCCAATTGGTCTGCTGACAGGTCCGGCCAATCTTGACCGTGGAGCCAGAGGGACGAAAGAAGGGATAGCAACGGTCTGTTGCTAGAAAACTGCAACACCGGCACAGTTCACATCGAGAATCTGGAGCAAACACTCGAGTGTTATATGCAATTTTACACAAATCCATGCTTCAAACCCTCAGCAAAGCATTGTTCCGTATGCTCCTCCAATCAAGCGACAGCGGAAACCTCACAAACCTGACATGCGTGCATGCCGTCTGTCCCGCAGTCACTGCGTCATTGCGAATTATTTCCTGGCTCAGGACCGAAAAACCTGCATGACTGCGCCGCTTTCCGGACTCGGAGGTTGACAGCACGAAAAAGATAAATATTTTTTTTCCGTCCGGCATTCTGCACAAGATGATACCGTACAGCTTGACAGGCTTGGCAGGCAAACAGGTAACTGCAGGCGACGAGGGCGCATCTGGCCAAGCTAGGGAACGTTGATTTCCCCGCAACTCCAAGGATCGGCACTCATTTTGGCCAAGGCGAGCCGTTCCCCCCTCTGAGCCGCCCTCGTGCAGCTAAGCTGATGCCAAGCTGCATTTTCAACGACGTAGGACAAGACTTTTGCGTTGTTTGGTGATGTTTTGGTGGTTGATGGCGCAGGTTTGGCGGGGAGCAAAAATTGGAAAAGGAGACTGGGGTCGGCCGTAGGCAAATCATTGCCGGCTTACCCGATAGACAGGTGAGAAAAGGCGGTGTCTACACACCGGAGAGGCAGGATTCGCAAATTTATCAACGACGAAGGTGGCGCGAGGACCAAAGAGGAAAAGGACCGAACAGTAAAAATTATGGCCAGGCTCCATATCTTTGGGGTTTGGTGTTCGTTTTGTGGGGGTGATCTACGCTGGAACCAGTGCTGGGGAAATGCGACAGTGGGTGAGGCCCTTGCAGTAAATAAAGTGGGATTAATATCCCTCGGCGACTGCTTCACTGGAAACAGCAGTGGTAGGCAGCCAAAGAAGCGTACCGGTACCTTGCAGTCGGCACCCGACTCGGTCGATCATTCTTCAACCGGACCACGCGATGAAACACAAAATAGGTATGCATTATTGATATTTCAATTGACAACCTGCAGTAAATCGATATCCCCCAAATCCAGACGTTACGTGCTGTCTAAATGAAGGAATCTGTGCTGCGCCATGTTAAAGTGCCCCACGCTGGTCTCTAGAGAAGGGTAGGCTGGCTAGCATGCACGCAGACGCAATCAATCCTCCGAGACCAAGGGATACCCTCGGGTCGATTCATGCTGTGAATAGGCTATGTAGGGCAGCTACGTGGTCGACCCTCGTCATTGGAAAAGACTCGGAAAAGAAATGGTAGCCCCGCCGCCCACGAGCCACGTCATGGTAAATGGAAAACTGGCTCTTTGCTGCCGTGATTGTAATGCAAGCGGGTATTTGCTCCAGAGTCTCCAGAATAGAGGCCGCGTGGGAGAAGACCGACCGGAGATTGATTGGAAAAGAACGGATGTTGGAAAAGGTGAGGATCAGCTTCGGGATGCGACAGGACGACTCTAACGGAATCGCCGAGATGGAAGCTTGTTCCATTCCCCGACAATAAACAAATCTAGACTCGGAAAGATTCAGTCGTGAGCTCCTACAGGTGAACACCCCTGTAACCATGTAAATAAAAATTCCGTCAAGTTGACCTTTGTTAAAACAGGTGTTTAACATACTTAGTTTAGAATGTTATGCCGAACGTTCACTTTAAATCTTTTTATACATCCCAGCGATACAAGGCAGCAAGGCCCAGTGTCTATATCTGCCTGTCCGATTGGGAAAACATTCGCTCGGACAACGCTCCCGAGTGGGAGGGCCCGTTGGATACACCGGCCATGTGGAGAGATACCACCAAAGATCATAGGTAACAAGGTGGGGAGGCATGGTGCACCATCCTGTAAAATCGGATAGTTTTGATTAACAGAGAACCGGGCTGAAACGAGACGGGCAGTGACGGGCTGGCCAGCCCCAAGAATCCCGATAAGGACGCACTGCCGACAAAATTTGCAGTTGGTTACCTGGGGCAGTGGGTACTGGATACTACATGACCTTTCCAAACCTGCGCCGAAACCAACAGAAGTGACTTCGCGGTCATTGGGAAAATTGAAAGATATTACATAAGTTTAAATGAGGAGAAGTAGATGCTCACTACTATGTGGATGCCTTTGCTTCTCAGACGCGGTTGAATTTATCATGGAGAGTTGTGTGGAGAAAGGTAACATCTAGTCCAGGTCATAAATACATACCATCAGGTCAAGTTACACTTCACGTCGACTCTTCATGGCCCTCTGCCTAGTTAACTTTGAGAAGGTCCAGGTTCTGGCCGCAGATATCCATGTGGTTTGCCTTGACTTTTTTAGTTGGTACATATGCATAATTTGGCTTTGGGCTCCGCTGCCCTGCTTAACGCCCTGTTTATCAGCATGCTGGTGTCATGCTACTCCCTATAATAACCATGATATCTCATAAAATCGCATTTTTCCAACGGTCGGCTGATCCTAGTTTATTACCTATCCATAGTACACCTCCGCCGGGTTGGCAAGTCACACCCTGGAGCGCATGGCTGTTGGTGTCGGTCCGACGCGCCACAGAAGAAAAGCCGATTCAATTTTGGACGCAAAGCCGCACAAATTTACACTGTATTGCTTAGGGGCTAGACTACCAAGCATTCACCTCCGGCTATTAAACATTTATTCGTATCCATTCCGTACCCCACCCAGTAACAACATTGCGGAAATACGGTTTGGGATTTATCCCCAGCCAAACTCCCCCCAAATTTGTCCCATCCTATATATTGGAACTGTAACCGGAATTTTGCCACGAAACGGTGAAAACTTTTGCCACCGTTTTTCGCCTAACAACGGCCGGCCGGTGCATAAAATTATTCCCAATTCCCAAACGCGCCACGCATTATAAAACACGTAACCTTTTTTACCGTTACCCTGTTATTTTGTTATATAACGTCTTTTGTCTATTACCATACCTTATATTTAATTTGGCCGAAAATCCCACCCAAAAATACCCAATGCAAATTATCGCTGTATGGACCTGCCAATGAATACAAATGGGTGTTTAATAGCCGGATATAAATACTCGTTAATTTGGCCCTTATTTAGTTGCTCGTCCCCATTTTACAGGAATGCGTGTAAACTTCCCCCTATCCTAATTTAATTGTAATTACATCTGTTTTAACTGTGCACCAACCATATTAACTACAAATAACTGCCAGAAACCACCAGCAATTATAACCAAATTGCCTATTGCGGCAAAAAGCCGACCAAATTCACCACCACCACCAAAATTACTATATTTTCCATACGCACGCGCGATTATATATCAAAGCCATTGCATTTTGGCATATATATATATATGCGATTACCACCTTTTAGAACTTTTATATTTGTATATAAATTTAAATAAAAATGCAGCGGTTTTAATGTATGGGCGCGCGTGCGTGTGGGAAGGTATGGTATTTTTGGTGGTGGTTTGCGCAGGTTGTATTGGGTGGGGTTGTGGTTAATATGGCTGGTGCACAGTTAAAATAGATGTGATCACAGTCAAATTAGGATAGGGGGTAAACTTCCAGGCCATTACCCGCTTTTAGCGCCAGCTTTGTTCCTATTTGGGGGCTGTTCGCTGAGGCCGAGGGGTCCCATGTCACGGCCAGGCATACATTGGAGAACCTCAGTGTATTAGGCGCTATCGACGAAAATTCTAAACTGAAGAGAAGAGAGAAATTACAATCAACGACGCGCTCAAGAGACGCGCTTAAATCCGGAGTAAGTGGACCCTTGTCCGATCCCTGGCTCAGCGTGGCTGGTAGAGCCGAGTCGTGATTCTGAGGGTAGGTCTGGGGGCCTGATCCTCACATTACCCCCCTTTAAGGCCTGATCGACGTAGGCGGTCAGAGTCTTGAGTCTGTTACGTGTGTCTCCTCGGGGCCTTCCGCCGCTCTCGTGTCTCTTTCGCATCGTGTTCGGCAACATTGTCCTCGGGTCCGTCTTCCGCAAAAATATCCTCTGCTGCGCTCCTGATCCACTGTTGCAAATTTACCGGAGGTCCTGCTGCGTCCGGGTACTCCCTGTGAAAGGTATCCAGCAGTACTGGTGAATTTTTCAAGTCGCGGGCCTCATACCATGTCTCATCAGGGTCGAGTCCGACCCACGATACCTGATATTGCAACGTCTTCTTTCGTCCGAATAGTCGCGAGGCCAACACTTGCTCCACCTCCCACTCCGGTTCTCCGTTAATCTCGACCGGTGGTTCCGGCTTTTGATACTGCTGAGGTAATGGATCCGTTGCTGCTTTGCGCAGTCGGCTGGCGTGGAACAGCTTACTACCTTTATACCAGGCAGGGGTGTCGAGAATGAAGCTGTGACCCTTTTCCCCGAGAATCGTCCATGGTCCTGCATTTTGCGAGTCCAACTTGGTCGTAGGAGCTTCGGTGGAAAAACCCTTTTTGCTAACGTAAACCGCATCTCCCACCGTAAAGTCGACCGGTCGCCGTTTCTTGTTAGCCTGCCTCTGTTGCTCTATCTGCGCTCCGAGTCCATTGTTGCGGGCCAGCTCCTGAGCTTGCCGAGCTTGGCGGACCATTTCCAGCGCCTTTTGTTGCTGACCGGTCTCCAGGTCTTCTTCGGGTAAAGGTAGAGAGAGCGGGTCTCTAGGGCGAGCTCCTGTTTCTGCTTCGATCGGTGCCATGCCGATAGAGGCGTGAACGGACGAATTGTGGCCGAAGTCGAAGGCGGGAATATGCCGTCGCCAATTCGTTTGGTATTTGTCTACATAGAAGCGCATTTTCTGATCCAATTCAGCGTTGGTAATTTCGACGCTGCCCTGACTTTGAGGGTGGCGGGCGCTTCCATGTTTATGCTTTGTTCCTGTCAACTCGTTTAAAGTGTTTAGGAACTCGGATATAAACGGTCCGGCGTTGTCGGAAAGCCATAAGTCGGGGACGCCTTTCCAACGGTACACAGTCTGATAATACCGCATGGCCAAGGTCTCCGCGGTGTCTGTCTTTTTTCCCGGTAGGGTGGCCAAAAGTTTGGTCAATCGGCAGATGAAGACCCAGACGTAATTATAGCCTTCTTTATCCTTGGGCATATCTTTGCCGTCTACCATTACGTGCTGCCAACACCGTCTAGGGATCTCCAGTGGGTGCAACAGCCCAGGCGTCTTATCATGTCGTACCTTGTTGCGTTGACATTCGCGACAATTCTTAATGTAGCGTTTGACGTCTCGATTTCGGTCGGGCCACCAATAGTCCTTTTTCAGGCGGCTGAGGGTTTTATTCTGGCCTCCATGGCCGAAGATCTTGGGCTCATGAGCTTCGCGGATGAGAGCCGTTCTTAAGAAGATCTTGCCATCCTGGGTAGTCTCGGGTACCGTTAACAGACTGTCATGGCGACCTAGGTTCTGTTTTAGGTTCTCTTCCAGGATAAGGGCCACTAGGTCAGCTCCTTGAGGTGCGGAGGGTTCCAAGTTGTTAATTGTTGGAGGGGGCTCGCCGGGTTGGAAGTTAATCTTTTCCGGAGGGATTAATGCCATGGTGCGGTCTAGCACAGCTCGGGCCTTGACCGTAGGGTTGTCGACGGTTTTGCGCGAAAGGGCATCGGCTGCCACATTATCCTTGCCGGGACGGTATTTAAAGGTGATGTCGAAGTTGGCCAAGTAGTCAGCCCATCGTATCTGGCGAGCGGACAAAAGTTTTTTGGTCGACCAATAAATCAAGGCCTGGTGATCGGTAAAAACACAGAACTTGGTACCCAATAGGGCTGGTTCGAAGTCCTTTAGCGTATTAATCACAGCTAATAGCTCCTGGTCCTGAATCGGATAGTTTTGTTCAGCAGGGGACATGGTTTTGGACGAATAGCCGATTGGCTTCCAGCTGCCATCGTCCTGTTGCTGCCACACGACCCCGGCGGTGGCCCTGCCACTGGCGTCGGTGTCCATCCTGACAGGCATACCGGGTTTGAAGAAACTCATTACGGGGGCGGTGACCACCAGTTGTTTCAGCGCTTCAAAAGCGGCCTTCTGCTCGGGGCCTTTTTCGAACGGGACTCCCTTTTTCAATAATCGGGTCAGAGGTTCTGCTTGTTCGCTGGCGTGATGGCAGAACGTCCGAACGAAATTACATAGGCCTAGGAAGGATCGTACTGCGGAAACGGAGGTGACGTCGTCCCATTGCCAGCTGGTGATGGCTTCGACCTTTTTGGGGTCGATGCGGATACCTTTACTGATTTCTAGAAGTAAACCCAGGTACTCGATTTCGAAAACGCCGAAACTTGACTTTTTGATATCGCCTTGGAGTCCGGCTTTGTGCAGCCTGTAAATAACCTCCTCGGTTTGCTCAAAATGGACTTGCTCTGATTTATCCTCGGTGTAAATCAACACGTCGTCTGCGTAGGCGCTCGCGAAAGCGTCCAGCAGTTCATTAAGCTGAGCGTTAATAAAAGCTTGGAACCAGGCGGGTCCGACCTTCAGTCCAAAGGGTAAGACCTTCCACTGAAACGTCCCTTGTCGCGTTTTGAACGCCGTTAAGTACCGTGAGTTCGGATCCATTAGCAATCTGTTAAAAGCTCGGATAATGTCGATCTTGGTCATCCTCCGGGCTTTTCCACATTTGCTCAACGTCCCGGCCACGTCGGGGGCAAGTACTTGTCGTCCTTTGATGAATTTGTTTACCCATCGGTAATCCACACAAAAACGTTGCTCCTTCGATTGCGGTTTAGGAACGAATAGAGTCGAAGCTGCGGTCTCCTCCATTGTCCGTTCAATGAAATCGATCCTCAGAAGTTCGTCGATGGTTTCTTTTTCCAACTCCATCATCGCGAAAGGGGTCGAATAGCGGGCTGGCCTCCCCTCCAAAGGTTTCTCGAGTTCCAAAACCACGTCGAAGCCGGGTCGGCTAGGCGGGAGAATCGTCGACGCCTTTTTGGAAAAGAAACCTTCAAGGTGGGCAAGTGCTTTGGGTAACTTGGCTCGTACTTGCGCGATGTGCTCCGGGTCTTCGCCTGCAGGAAATGGAATGGGATGTCCATCGTGAGTCTTGTTCCATTGCAGGGCTAATACCGCATTAAGGCTGGTTGTAGGCGTATCGTTTACTGGTACCAGCGGTATAGGCTCCGTGGGTAACGGGGATCGCTTCCATCGATCTTGACGTGGGTCGTTAAGAAGGGCACAAATATTTGCTGGCAGGGCTTTGTTGGAAACGGTCTTTGGGATAGTCGGAAAGGCGCTAATTTCTGTGATCTGAGCCTGGTTTCCGTGTTGGCGTTTAGGGCCTTGAAGTATCTTGCGGACCTGGATGCGACGGTCTTCTTGTTCCATCTTGCGGTCCCGGCGGACTGCGTCAGCTTGGGCCTCGAGGTCCAGAGGCGGATTTGAACGTTGTACGACGATTGCCGGTGAGTATTGGGCCATGGCGGGCAGGTCGTTGGGCCAAACGAAGCTGCGGGTAGCTGGGAATAAGCCTACTCGATGCTTCGTCCACCATTCTTGTCCGATAAACACATCGTGTGCCGTTTCGAGGAGGATGAATTTCTGCCGTGGGAATTGTCGTCCGTCGATTTGCAAGGTGAGCCGAAGGTATTCGGTGGCTCTTGCGGTGACCTTCCTGTTAAAATCTCCAAAGTCCAAAGGTTTGGGGAGCTTTTTGATGGGTAGCTCTAAACGTTGGGCGACCTTTTTCGCGAGGCTCGGTCGGATGGATAAGTACACATCTGCTCCGGTGTCACAGAGAGCTTGGGCGTTAAGACCACGACCTTTGTCTTGCAATCGAATGGGAGCAAGAAAGGTGTTTGATTTAGGTGATCTATCGATTTTAGCTATCTGAGGCACGCAGACTGCCGAGGAGACTTCCGGCAGCCTTAGCAGTTTTCCGAATCCGACGAAGATAAGCTGTGGCCGGATCGTTCACAAGCCTCTCGATCGCCTTCGTGTTGAAGGGCGAGAACGGCGGCGATGTGAGCGGCCTTTTGGGGGCAATTGCGTGCCAGGTGCCCGGCTTCTTTGCAAAGGAAGCATCTACCCTCAGTGACCAATTTGGCGTTTTCTCTGCTGGGCGACTTCGGGGCGTCAATGGTCTGTGTGCGGGTTTGGTTCTTGGCTTCCTGGCTGTGCCGGCGATTCTCGCGTCGACGTTGTTTGCGTTCGGCGCTGGCTGAACGCTCACGGCGCTCTTCCCTCTTTTTGCGGTTCTCGCGGAGCTCCTCCCAAGCGCGTTGTTGGGCCAGCGCCGAGTTCGCAACTTCTCCGGCAAAGGTCTCGTACGAGATATTTGGGTCTTTGGATAGGCTGAGAAGCTGGGGGTTCAGGTTGGCAGGAATGTGCTCATAGAGAACCAACTTGCGTTCCGTTTTGGCAATGTTGGCTTTATCGGCTAGGCTGTTAACCTTGCCAATAAACTGGTGGATGTCTGTTGACTTGTCCGACAGACTAAACTTCAGGTGACGAAGCTCCTCACGGGCTTTGGAGGCTTGATTATCATCGTGGTAAACAGCGGCTAGGGTCGCGACCATTTCGGCTGCGCTGCTGAAAGGCATAATGGTGGATTCATAACGGCCTTGGATAAGGTCGTTGGCAAGCCCTTCAGTCAGGGAATTGATCACTGCCATGCGGCTTCTTTCTGTTTTGTAAGTTTCGTCGTCCTCTACAAATTTATCTGCGATTTTAGTGATCCATTTATCAAAACGATCCTTATCACCATCAAACATGCCGGGGTCGATGCCGGCTTTACGTGCCGTCCTGTCGTAGGCAGGGTTTTTAGCATTTTGGTTACTTCCGTAAGGCTTAAATGCTGTCCGGGCAGCGATACCATGGGGCTTAAACTCAGCCCCTCCAAAGGCGCTGTTCAAAGGCGTAATACCGCGGGTTTGACGGGTGGCATTGTTACTCCGGGTGGCGAGCTGGTCTTTAAGTTGGGCAATGGTGGCCAAAAGATCTTGCAGCTGTGATTGAGTGATTGTAGCCTGGCCGGCAGTGTTTTCGCTTTCGTCTGCCATTTCGCTTCTCATTTGGACGACAGGCGAGGGCGCTCTGCTTGGAAATTTCGGAATTTCGTTCCTGCCGTCTAACGTTTTGGCAGAAGGTTGGTGGGGAGGGTTTCGCGCCTCTCCTGGGTGCTCAGAAACTGACTCGTACTCGTACGATCCGTCAACTTCGATGCTGTCGACTGGCTGATCTTGCTCTGTGTCGGATTGGGGCTCAACGGGCTCTTCAGGCTCTGTGTTGGCGCTGGTAGGAGCGGGCTCTACTGGCTCTGGGCTCACTGGGGCAACTGTAATCTCTCCGTTTTGATCCGAGTCTTCGGTGTTGGGAGTAGCAGTGCCGGAAGCCAAATTATCTGGCTTTGCTGAGTTTGCGTTTGTCACGCGTTGGGATTGGCGAATCGGTGGGCCGTAATTTTTACGCGGCGACATTGATTTCGCGAATGGTGTCTTCTGTGGCCTAGTTTACCGTCGTGCACAGCCGACGTGGTGAACGATTGAATAAAGGGATTGAACGATATATTTTAATTGCTTCACCAGCAAATTATAGTGAGTTTAGAATTATGTCACGGCCAGGCATACATTGGAGAACCTCAGTGTATTAGGCGCTATCGACGAAAATTCTAAACTGAAGAGAAGAGAGAAATTACAATCAACGACGCGCTCAAGAGACGCGCTTAAATCCGGAGTAAGTGGACCCTTGTCCGATCCCTGGCTCAGCGTGGCTGGTAGAGCCGAGTCGTGATTCTGAGGGTAGGTCTGGGGGCCTGATCCTCACAAAAATTATTATTTTCGGGGCACGTTTTAATTTGAATAATATTGATAATAAAAATTCCATGACCGGTTTCGGAAAATATAAAAAATTCGATTAAAATATTAAAATAACAATTAAAAAATTTAATAAAAATTAGAAAATCGATACAACCATTTTTAAAATTTTCGTTAATTATAAAAAATAAATTCGAAAATTTTCAAACGCGAAAAAATAAAAGATTACCGGTATTAAAATAAAAATAATAACGTTTAATTTATTAATTTAATAAATAACTTAAATGCAAACCCATACGTAATTTATTTAATTTTCGATTACGGGTATAAAAGGGTAAAAACAATTAGAAGTTTGAACGTAAACAAATTAATTGTCAAATAAAAATATATTATTTTTGACCCAATAATAACGTTTTGTTAATCGATTGATTTACGAAAGGCCTATTAACAGAAAAGACGATTAGAAGCTCGAACGTAAACAAATTAGTCGTTAAACAAGAATATACTACCTTTTACCGAATAACAACGTTTTGTTAATCGATCGATCTACGGAAGGCCTATTAACACCCACCTTATATTGCTTTTAAACCATTCGCATAGTAAGGCCAGTTATATTTGCAATGGTACATGGCTATAATCCCGTTTCTGATATTAGAACAATTATCATTTAATCATCTATAAGTCATGCACGCCAGGTTTCTTGGCTAGAAAACATGGGACGCTCGAAACCATTTCCAATTAGCAGACCTCGGTGCCAGCTAATCTCAGGGCTCACCCCTGATCGCGCGCTCCACAATTGAACCTGTGGCTCAATTGTGGCTTTGCAATATACCCTGTGGGTCCAGGCAAAAATCGCGCTGGATCAGGTCTGAGGACAATTTATCGATTTTCGTCGTTCGTGGAGGTAAAATCGCAATTTTCAAAATTTCACTTTTTTATAATAAAATAAATAGAGATTGTAAAAATATACGGTTTGTACGTTAAATATACGGCCGGCCGTATATTTTAGCAATAATTTAATTTATATTTCTAATGCGCAAAGTGGCGCAATTAAATACAGGCCTTCTCTTATTTTTTTATGGAGGTTGGATTTTGTTAAAATTTTGTATTTTTTCGATTTTATTTAACTATTACTTTAAATTTAATTAAGAATTGAAAGTTTCTGCACGTGGGGGTGTCACGGGCAGGCAGGGCGGACAGGTAGGTGCGGGCGATCAGGTAACAGGACAGAGTATATTGGCTATCTAGTCTTCCAGGTACAGGGTAGCAGGTGGTTGTTGACGAAGACGTAGCTCGAGGAGCTACATATCGGAGACTGCAGAGATTTCGCGTAGATATACGCGCGCGAGGCGCTCGGCCCTCGCGCCTTCACGTGACAGGGGTCATGACTAAGCGACAGCCCAGTGGCTGTCCTTCAGGTCTGTGACAGTATTCCCCCCTTCCAGGCCGAGCTCCGTCACGGCCGGGGCCCGGGCTTATGGGGGTATCGACGGTGGAAATTCTTTACCAATTGAGCAGCGTTTTCCAGGTAATCGGCAGGTTCAGTCGTGGGTTCGCTATATCCAGCCCAACGGACGATATATTTCAGCCGGCGGCCTCCTCGGCCGCGGGTTTCCCAAAAGGAGTCGAGGATCTCTTCGACTTCGTATTCTCTCTCACCTTCCACTTCCAAATGGGGTGGCGGTGCAGGTTGTTGGCCCGGCAGGGGCTCAACGTCAGCAGGTTTTAGTCGGTTTATATTGAAAACAGGGTGTACTCTCATAGACGACGGCAGGTCCAAACGGTAGGCGTACGGGCTAATCACCTCAGAAATTCGGAAGGGTCCCAAGTTCTTCCAATCCAGTTTCTTCTGCGGGCGGGCGGTCTGGATGTTCCGTGCGTCTAACCATACATATTGGCCGACGGTAAGCCGGCGGGCCGGGGTACGGTGTCGGTTCGCCTGTTCTTCGTAACGGGCTTGGGCGGCGGTCATTTCGGCGCGGGCTTGTTCCAGAATGGCTTCCATTCGGGCGGCTAGCTTTTCGGCATCCCGCTGGGCGGGCAAAGGCTGGTTCAGGGGTACCGGCTCGAATCCCATGCGGGGATGGAATCCGTAAGTCGCGTAAAACGGGGAGGTTCCGGTGGTCTCGGACTTGTGGGAGTTGGCTGTGAATTCGGCGAGGGGAAGCCAACTTTCCCAATCATCTTGCAGGTAGGCCACATAAGCTCTCAAATATTGTTCCAGGGACGCGTTAAAACGCTCGGTCTGTCCGTCAGTCTCGGGGTGGTGAGCAGTGGATAGCAGGCTGTCGATTTTCAAACGGGTTGTCAGGTGTTTCCAAAACTTCGACACGAATTGGGTGCCTCTATCCGAAACTATCGTCAGGGGCAACCCGTGTAGTTTCCATACGTGGTGTAGGTACAGGTTGGCGGTGTCCTCGGCATTGCAGGTCCCTTTACAAGGGACGAAGTGTCTCATCTTAGTCAGGCGGTCTACGACCACTAGGATGGCGTCGTGGCCGTTGCTTTGCGGCAAATGTGTGATAAAATCCATCGACAGGTGTTGCCATGAGCGTTCAGGAGTGGGCAGGGGTCGCAGGAGGCCCTGGTGGCCTTCGCGGGACGGGTTGATTCGGCGGCAGGTCTGGCATTTCTTTACCCATAATGATACGTAATGTAGCATTCCGGGCCAGTAATATTCTCGGGACAGCAGGTCGTAGGTTTTTGCTTTGCCGGGGTGACCGGCGACGGGGGAGTCGTGGCAGCGGCGCAGGATCTCGGCTTTCAGATTATTCGAATCGGGTACGTACAGTCTATTGCGGTAATACAAATAGCCGGATCGTTCTTCGCATTCGGCCAATTGCAGCTTGGGGTGGCGGTCGGCGCCTGTCCTCAACGCTTCTAGGGCAGATTGCGTTATCGGGTCGGATTCGTATCCGGCGTCTAGTAGCTCTATCAGGTGTTTTGGCAATAGGGGTTTGTTTTGGCGGATTATGGGTTGTAACCGGGTGGGGCGGGCAGGTAAATTGTGTTCTTTCAGTACGACTTGTGTTTGGTGCTTAAGTCGTTCATCCCCCTCCTCAGGCATATCCTCTGACCTCCTGGTTAATGCGTCGGGCTTCGCTCCTTGTTTCCCGGGTCGGTAGGTGATACGGAAATTAAATCTTGACAGGAATTCGGCCCATCGGGCTTGTCGGCGGTTGAGCATTTTCGTCGTCGTGAAATATTCCAGGTTGCGGTGGTCCGTAATTACTTGGACCGGGGACGACGTCCCTTCGAGTTCCGGGCGCCATTCTTCAAAACAGCGGATAATGGCTAGCAATTCTTTGTCGTAAATCTCGTAATTGCATTCGGTAGCTGTGTGTTTTTTCGAAAAGAACGCGACGGGGCGGAGTATTCCGTCGTCGCCGTATTGTGACAATATTCCCGCAGAAACATAATCGGAAGCGTCGGTCTCCAGGATCACATCCTTTTCCCAATCGAAGTGCGCCAGTACGGGGGCTTCGGTAAACTTTCTCTTCAGCAGTCGGAAGGCGGTTTCGCAGGCGCTATTCCATTCGAATGCGACGTCTTTCTTGGTCAATCTCGTCAAAGGGGCTACGATCTTTGAGAAATCTCGGATAAAGCGCCGGTAAAAGTTGCCAAACCCCAAAAATGCTTGTACGTCAGTAAGCTTTTTGGGTGTTTGCCAGTCCAGGACAGCGGTGATTTTTTCAGGGTCCATTTTTACGCCTTCGACGCCGACCAGCAGGCCCAGGAACTTGGTTTCCGTCACGAAGAATTCGCACTTCGCGGCGTTGGCGTATAGCCCGGCTTTCCTCAGGGCTTCCAGTACGAGTTTCAAATGTTCTTCGTGTTCTGTTCGGGTGCGGCTATAAATCAAAATGTCGTCCAGGTAGGCTGTACAAAATACGTCTAAGTA